>NC_056663.1:98901293-99101293 GCF_018350195.1 Panthera tigris
TTCCAAATATTTTAAGCAAATTCATGTACAAAGATTCATTCAAGTCACTTGCCGGCTCTTAAAGTGCTTTCTTAAATTTGTGTTTTGTGATTATTTTATGTTGATAGACAAGGGAAGAAGAGAAAGAGTCAGCATATTTATATACTTCAATAAATGAAAGCAAAAGCTTTGCTTTTGTCAGTAACTATTGATCATACAATTCCATTAGTGTTTGATATTGCCATGTAATCTAGAGGCAACAAAGGAGGAAGAACTGATAAGGTTCTTGACACTTAGATCCATATACTGATTAGAAAGGAATGTTTGATTTTCACTTTTACGTAGCAGCTTTGGTGACGATGGATCAGTCATCAGTCGGTTTCTTCTGTCTCTAGGAAAAAGGAAGCTAGCCATAGGTCCCTGTGAATAACAACAAAAAGGAAGACCAGGAAAAACTGATCAGTCCCAGGAGAGTTCCTACCATTTCGCCGTAAGGTAACTGTGGGATCTTGAGAGAACCTTGCCTCATAAATTAGAGCAAGCGATTAGGAGGAGGAGATAGTTGATGACTTGGTATTCTTTGGTTACTTTCTCCCCTCTCCCTACTGATGTAGGTTATAGAAATGTTTAATAAAATTTACCTGTGTGGCTAGGGGGGTTGGGTAAATTATCTGCCTTCCCCCACCTTAGTCTTTCACTACCTCTGGGACTTTTGGAACATTGGATGAAACTCAGATTGCACAAAAATACCCGAATCGTGTTATACACATTTATTGAATGTTTGGCCAACCATGATTTGTAAGTAGATTAGGCTCTCTCCTAAAAGGGAAAACACAGCATCTATATTCCTTGGGAATTACTTATATAAATATTCGTCATATACCATCAGAGTGGATTGAATAGTGTCCGTCAAAAATTCGTGTCTACTAGAATGTCAGAATGTGACTTTATTTGGAAACAGGGTCTTTTCAGATGTAATTAAGGTAATGAGTGAGGAGAGATTATACTAGAATGGGGTAGGCTACATCCAAAGAAAATGTTCTTATAAGACATAGAAAAGGACACAGAGAGATAAGGGAGGAAACCCATGGAAAGACTAAAGCAGACTGGATTTACAGTAGCACAAGCCAAAGGAAGCCAGGAGCCGTCAGGAGCCAGAAGAAAAGAAGAATTCTCCCCTAGAAACTTTATAGGGAAGCTGGGCCTGCTGACATTGGATTTTGGACTTCTAGCCTCCAGAACTGTGGGAGAGTAAGTTCCTGTTTCAAGCCACTATTTCGTGGAAACTTGATATGTCAGGCCTAGGAAGTTAATATAGCCATCTAAAGACCACTTAGACAAATTATTTTAGGTGTGAAATGATCCAGAAAGGACTTTGATGATAATATTTTAGTTTTAAATATTTTTTTACCACTACAAACATTTAAAAGGTAAGTTACTTATACATATTAGTGGTTCTTACCATTTTTGTCATGTTATAGTTGAAACATCTTTCCGGCAAATGGGCCCTGGCTTGTGTAATATCTCTGGAGTTCTCATATCCACAAGAAAACCAATTAAAGTTTTAAAGGCACCATAAGTTCATCTGAATAATGAAGGGTTGAATAATGGGTGCAAATAAAACCAGAAATGACAAATAGTGTATGCTTAGAGCTTATTTATTAGAAAAACTTTCAGGTGTAGGACTAGCAGGATGCTCATGGCCCCCTGGACTCCATCCAGCACTTGGAGAAGGGCCTTTGAGCTGCACATGCAGGAAGGAATAGGAGTTGTGCTTCAGGAAATGGACCCAGAGCTTCTGATGCCTCTCATTTTAAAAAAAGAGTGGGAGTTGGCAGGAACCCCCTAATTGCTTTAAAAGACTTCGTATTTGCAAGGGGGCCCCAGCTTTGCTGGCATAGGAAACACCCACTCATGGAATGCCACTGTCCAGGTCAGCTTCCTGACCAGCCTAGATTTCTTTTGGAAGCCTTGAAGGCCTCTGCTGAACTAACAAGCCTGTTATAAGGATGTTAATAATGGATTCACAAAATGGCAAATAGAGAGAGACCATTACCTGAATTTAGTAGGTAACTTTAAAATGATGTCCACTCTAAAAAATAAAAACCAATGTTATCAATACTTAAATCAATGGCCTATTTAAAATTAAACCAACATACCGATGTACCTGAACTTCTTTTTCTCTCTATTATGTATGACACTTCATATTAATATATTGCCATAGATAAAACATCTAAAGACATTTGACACTTAAGACATTATTTGGTATGACTTTATGTTTTACAGATTTTCTTAGACGAACAGACCCTTATTATTACCTTATGTCTCCATTTCATTTGATTCAAAATAAACATTAAGTAGCATTAAAGCTCTATTTATTTATGCCAAAAAAAAAGAAGGCTGTAACACTCTGAAGTTCACAAAAATAAATGTCAAATGTTTACAAAAGACTTCAGTGTTACTATAGATCTTGGTCATAGAATGTCATGATACTTGTGTGTTTATTCTTTAATGAGTTTTGTTTTTTGCTTTTTCAAGATATTAGGCTACAAAGGACTGAAAAGCACTGGAACATAAATAATAGGAAATAAGGAAACACTAACTTTAAAATTTTAATATACTTAAATCATAATTTATCCTTTTAGTTCTGTGACCTTCACTGGATAGCTCAATGACTTTATTTTCCTATGCCCTGAAATGATAGCTTCTTTGTAAGCTTAGAACTTCTTACCCTTCATTTCTTTTCTAAGATGCCTTTGTATAATAGTATCATTCCTTATAATGGAAAGCTGCAACTACGTTGCTAGGCAACATTGTAATAGAGACTTACAGTCATCACTTGATCCTATTTCAGTTTTATCAGTTGAAAGCTTTCGATCATTTATATTCTGGTTCAAAATTAATTTCATCCAGTAGGTATTGGACAGAAGATGGTAAGATCATCAAAAGTGGTTTCGCTCAAAGTGAAGACAAAGTAAAATAGGTAAGCCTATTTAAAAAGTCCATCAGAATATGCTAAGAAAGAAAAGGCTGGTCATCCCATTAAGTACTGCTTTCATTAGAAATTTCTAGTCACTGAGATGTCTGGATGGTTCAGTCGGTTAAGTATCCAGCTCATGAGTTTGAGCTCTCCATCAGGCTCTGTGCTGATAGCCTGGAGTCTGCTTGGGAATCTTTCTCTCTCCCTCTCTCTCCGCCCCTCCCCTGCATGTGCTGGCTGTCTCTAGCTCCCTCTCAAAACAAATAAATACATTTAAAGAGAACTTTAAAAAGAAGAAATTTCTAGTCACAAAACAGAAAAAAAAAAAGCATTGAGATTAGAAAAGTAGTTGCTATAGTCAATTCATGTTTTTGGCCTCTGTTTTAGTTAGTGGTGACTGTCTTGAAGCTATAAAATTCAGTAATTTAGGGTGCTGTTTTAATCCATAATATACCGACAATTTGAAGGTTCCTCTTCTGTGATAGGTTGAGTAATGCCCCACCGCCAAAGCTATCCACGTCCTAATCCCCAGAACCTGTAGTTGTTACCCAACATAGGAAAGAGGCTTTGCAGGCGTGCTTAAGTGAAGACTTTTAAGGAAGTAGCTTAGATTATCCGGGCGGCAGCGGGGGGGGGGGGGGGGGGGGGGCAGTGTAATCACAGGCATCCTTATAAGAGGGCAGCAAGAAGGTCAGAGGAAGAAGGTGACATGATGTCAGAGGCTGGATGAGAAATGATGTGATGCTAGGCCATGAGCATGTAATGTTAGCATATAGGCCACAAGGAAGTTAGCACCTTTAGAAGCTGGAGGAAATGGATTCTTCTCTACAACCTTCAGAAGGAACTAGGCCTGCTGACAACTTGAGACATTTGCACTCTTCAGAATTCTAACCTTCAGACTGGAGAGAATAAACTAGAGTTGTTTTAAGCCACATCGTTTGTGGTAATTTGTTAACAGAAACAATAGAAAACCGATACATATTTCTTTGGTTCCTCCTTCTTCTAAACCCTAGCAGTTAGCGTCCAGTGCCCAGGCGTTCATGCTTCCTCCCTCACAAGTGGTCCTCCCTCCTCCAAGGCTCTGAGAAGTCATAGACTTTTCTTCTATATTTATGAAAAACCCAGCTTAGTGGTGGGCAGAAAATAGCAAATCTATTATCAGATCATCTATATCAGAATATAATTAATAACTAAAAATATTAAAACTATTCCTCTTAATGTTTCAACTGAAGTCACAATATAATTACACTTAAACATAGAAAAAAAAAGCTTAAACATTATCTTATTCTTTTCCAATAATAATCTCTTTCATTTGTGGAGCATAAAATTTCAAAATGTTCAGAGGTACAAGGTCTCAGGTGCTTTATTAGGGAGGCTGTCCAGGCACCAGTAGCCCTACTTCAAAGATAAAAACTACTTCACAAAGAAAAGGTAAGTCAACTGCCTTAAACTACAAACCAGTCAAACAAGAACCCAAATCCAAGGTTTTCAATTAAAACTCTCCTCTTCTCACAATCTCATTAAAAATCTGCTTCCTTTATCTCACTGAGCTGGGTATAATTCACTTACATGTTCTTGTTTATTCTCCAATTTACAGAACATAGAAAGCTTTTTATCAAAAGAATGGGCCTCTCGTGATCACCCAGCTAATTACTTACCAGAATCAAAACATAAACTAAATTTTACGATTTAACAAAAATTGAGTTAAAACTGGATCAACCATCACATAAAATGAATCTTACATGCTTGTCTTGGGTCATTGTCAAAGATGAGATATCTCTCAGCAAGACTACTCAATAATGTAAGATGTCACCTTGCAGGTGATGTAAACAATGTATCATAGTGGCACATCTCCTAGGTTACAAAATAGAATTTGCCGTCCATAAATCTAGGAAGCAATGGAAAGTCTTAATGAACAAGCCAAGAATATTAGATAGTTTTAAAAAAATGCATACTATAAACACTAGTCCTGCTATGATGCACAAAATTAACAGATGAGTAGTTTCAGTAACAATGAAAGGACTACCCATATTTGTGTATACATCCTTATATTTATAACATCTTTATCTTTATAGTATAGTAATTCAAACTACTGGACTCAAAGATTAATGGGAGAGATGAGGAATCAACACTGTAAGCAAAGAGAAAGATCAGGAGAGCCAATCATAGAAGGAAAAGTGCAGGGTCATTTCAGAAAATAGGTAATTCAATTTAATTTATGGGGAAGATAAGTGGAAGGGACAGTAGAAAATAAGATTGTAAAATTTGGTTGAGAGAAGCCTTGAATACCAGGCTAAAAATTATATATACCTAAAATTAATTGTGCATGCGTGTGTGTGTGTGTGTGGACAGTGGACAGTGGACATTTTCATGTATAGATCTGACATAACAAGAACATGTTTTAGAAAAATTTTTCTGAATGGAATGTATGTAGCATGACTTGTAGAAAGGATTAGAGATGGAGAGACTACTATAGTAGTTCAGATGAGATAAAATAAGGGTGTGACGTTATTTCCATTTCTAATAATGTAAGAGGCAATAGTAGCTAACATGAATATAGCACCAACAATGTAACTTCTCTAAGCACTTCTATGAGATAATTCATTTAATCCTCACCACTAGTTTATGAGCAGCTATGATCTTTTTACAGTTAAGGAAATGATACAGAAGTGAGTAGATTTACCCAATGTCACACAACTAATAATTGGTAAGGCTACCACCTTGATTAACAGTAGTCTGACTTTAGAAGTCATAACTCTATACACTACTGATAGGTGATAAAGAATATACAATTTTGTAGACACAAATGGTCTCTTTTGATAGCTATTTATCATATCATTCCATTCTATGGATGCATGTATGTATGTTATATTTTATTTATTTTTACTTTTGCTCTGAAACAATGTATCTAGGTTCATTGCTTAGAAGCGAAACATTTTCAAAATGAACAACGTTCAGGATTGTGCGTGATTATTATCACTCTTTTATTTCTCCTCACTATTTCAGTGATATGTGTTGAGCACTTACCCTGTGTCCACCATTGTGCCCCTCCCTGAGAGAGATATATAGTTCTTGCTCTCATGAAGCATGAGCATTTTTAGGTTTTAAATTCTCTGTGTGTCCCAGTACTGTTGGTGGACTTGTCATATTCTTTGTAGAGCAATTGTTGCTGTATCTGTCTGTATTTTCAAACTGGTATCCTTTTAAAATTATATTTAACATGTTAACATACTATACTATAGGCAAGAGGTGTTCAAGGTTATAAAATGTGGACTCTCAACCACTTATTTTTTAACTCAAATATAAATAACATGCAGTGTTATATTAGTTTCAGGGTTACAATGTAATGATTCAACAATTCTATACATTTCTTATTGTCCATCACCATAAATGTACCCTTAATCCCCTGTATCTATTTTGCCATTCCCCACCCACCTCCCCTCTGGTAACCACCAGCTTGTTTTCTGTATTGGAGTCTGCTGTTTGGTCTCTTTTACTGTTTATTTGTTTGTTTTGTTTCTTAAATTCTACATATGAGTCTTTCAGTGACTTTCCAGAACCTGCTGGGACTCGGCCATCTTTTGATCATCTCTACCTCACGCTGAATGACATGATTCTCATGCAGTGGATTCTGTGAAGTATGAAAATCACAGACTGGGGCACCTGGGTGTCTCAGTAAGTTAAGTGTCGACTCTGATTTCTGCTCAGGTCATGATCTCATGGGTTTATGAGTTCGAGCCCTGCTTTGTGCTCCTCTCACTGACAGCGTGAAGTCTGCTTGGGATTATTTCTCTCCCTCTCTCCCTGCCCCTCCTGCACACACACTCTCTCTCAAAATAAATAAATAAATAAACTAAAAAAAAATAAATTGAAAATCACAGATTATATGCAGCTTCAAATAATGGATTGTTATTACCATTGTTTAATACTACCTACTAAAACATTCTAATTTTTAGCAATAAAAGGTAAAGGTTTCCTGTGTTAATGGTCATGATACCGGAATTTTAAACGACTTAAAATTGTTTTGTCTTCTTTGTCTTATTTGCTGTGCATTCAACTTTTATTTGATGATTAATTGCTTAATTATAATTCTTTTTGCTTAACTAGCATGAGTTTAGGGACATTGAATGTATATGACTTATTGAGAATTTTTGTATGCATCAAAAATTATGACATTTATGACATTTTCATACCCTACTCCATGTATTTACCTCACTTTTAAAGTTTTTCTTAATTGACTATCCCTTCTTATAACATGGGAAAGATACTTTTCACTTATATATTCTTCATGCCCATTCTTTCAACTTAGGGCACAGAAAAAGCATTTTATGGAAAGATTACAAAAAATATATAAATGACAAATGCTTCATAAGCTCCATTATACACATATCCAGACTCTGAGACTTCATTTTTTCCCCATACCTTTTCCATATGTCACATTGCTAGACCCTGCTAATTCAGTAACAATAGTCTCAAAGTTCCAAAGTAGGAGTGAAAATTACTCATGTCAGGGGCTAGGCAGTCTCTGAGCCTTAGTATACAAATAACTCTTCCTAGTAACTTTATAAGCTTCCTGAAACTACTCAATTATGAAAGAAAGCATGATTATTTTGTCTTCAAGAATTGCTTCTTTTATAATAGAAAGTAAGACATAAATAATTTCCCTTCATTATCTTTCTTTACAGAGTCTTGATTTGCATTTGGCTAGCACAACACTTAACGATCTTAATTGGATCATCCTTTTATTCACCTAAAAATAGCTATTGAAACATTATACACAATCATTTTGTACCAGACCAAGCAAGTCATTTGCGAAAGAACAAATCCTTCTATAAGCAGTGTCATGTAGTCTAGTACACGTTAGGAAAAAATGACGAATGATGAGTAACAAGTCTGTAGAGAAAACTACACTATGTTGTATACGTCTAGAAAGGAGAGAAAAACAGAATTGTAGGTGTCTGGTACATTAATCAATCAAGAAAGTGTTGAAATATATATTTTGTTTTGAGGATCAGTTTTATCCTGTGAATATTGCACATCAGTTCTTTATAGGAGAGAAAAGAAATTCCCTTCACTCAACTCCTTACTACTGACAGCATATTATATGAGAAGACATTAGAACATGGAACAGCAAAAGTTTCCGATCTCAAAGCAGTTTCAAAGTCTCTGACTTTCAAAGTCTCTACATTTTGTTCACCTTACATTTCCATTTCTAATCACTAATTTCTGCAATCAGGTATGAGGGTGATGAACTATAGAATTGGGAAAATTTCATTTTCCAGAAACCTGCTCATAAAAAACATGCAAAAGGAATCCATTAACCTCTCTGCAGAAGTAACAGAAGGAAACTGACTTCTGTCTGAGTAGCAGTTGCATAATCTCAAGAAGTACATCTGCAAAGGGTCCTTTGCCTGATCAGCTACCTAAAGGAGCAGGTATGTTTCTTAGAAAATTTTCCACAAGGGCAGACTTTCTACAGGAAATGGCTCACATTAGAAACTCTGAGCGTTTGGTCTGGGTTGCCTAAAAGGTTTTTGAATAGTTATTATGAATAATAAGTACCTGGATTTATTTGATTCTATCCTAAAGTGAGTTTCCCATTGAGCTCTACACCTTGTCTTATCTAATCTTCACTTCTTCAGACCTTTAGAGGGATGTCAATGTCTCCACCGCGTTGGTCCTGATGCATTCAGCTTCTCATCTCATGTTAGATATTTTCCTCTTTGATCTCTCTCAGCATCTTGTTCTTAATTCTAATATAGTTCTTAACATAATCCTATGTTTATTTTCTTCTGTCTCAGTATTGAATTCCAAAATATAAATTTTCCAGGCATGGATACAATCTTCTATTCATTTACCCCCCGTATCTAGTATAGTATATTATTTGGGGTTTTCCCAAAAGTGAACTCTGAGTCAAGGATTCCAATGCAAGTAATTTCTTTGGGAAGGGCAGAGATGCTGGCATGAAAACGGGGCAAGTGGTACAGGACAGAGAAAATTATTAAGTGGTGAACTCTTACCTATGTTAAATGTTAGGGGAAACTTGAGAAAATGGCCCAAAACTTAGTCCTCAGAATTATCCTTCCTGGGGAGGGAGGGAGTTGGGTAACTGAACATCAACAACTGAGAGTAATTGACTGAGGACTACTAATTCCTTGGCAATTCCAGACTGCTGCCTCGCAATCATGAGCCTCACAGCTTTTTGGAGTTTAAAGGAAAAGCCCCTCAGGCACATGTCTACAGACACTGATACTTGGAAGTCTACCTGAACACACAGAGTAGCAAGGGATGTGAAATATGTAGTGGATGTTAAAGTCTGCATTTTGTACCGCTCTGATTTACTCATGCCCTGTGTTAAATTTCCTCTCTCCCATTCCTGTTTCTTTAGTATGATTGCCAGTTACAATTTCTAGGGAGGGGAGAGATATAATAAAGGAGGGTTCGTGGAACAAATTACAGTTTCCACAACTGCAACCGACACCCGTCATCTTTCTCCTCTTCTACCCATCTCAGATGCCCCTCACTCTAAACCGGCACTTCTGTTTTGGAATGTTTGGCTGGTGGCATGATGCAGACCTCATTCCTGATGAGTTGGGACCCGTTGTTATCATGTCCTTGCCAGGCTCAAGTTGCTACAGGTGCCCGGTCACAATTACTACTGGACATAGAAGCACAAAGAGCTGTTCAAGTGAATCTTCTTTCCCAAATTATACAGCAGCAATCTTAGCACCTCATAATAACCAGGATCAATTTTCTATTCTGGTCTAAGAACTCGTTTGCCTTCTGCTAGTCAACTGGCCAATCGGGTATAGCCATGACTTTCATTCCGGCTGAATTTAGTGGTGCTGCCAATCCTTCCTAGACAATTCATCTTCTCCCTTTTGTTCTGCAAACCCCACCCCTGCTGCGGATGCTCTGTGGTGACTACCAGCTTGAGACACAGGAATCCGTTATCTCTGCGTTTAATCCTATAGGTACATCCAGTTTTACCCCCAAAGAACAGTGTATCTCATGTTCCAATGCCATCTCAGGTCCATGACCAGCCAGCCAAGCCATTTGCGGCTGCTCAGAATTTTGTGAGCATCTTTATCTCAGGTCAGGTCTCCGTCTACACAAATTTGATTATTTGAAACTCTACTCACTGAGATATAGTTCTCTCCTCCCAGTCATTCAGAGATATGCTTTAGTGGGACTCTCACGAAGCAGCAGTGCATTGTAAGCTTCTGCCAATATATCTACTCAGCCATTAGGAACAGGGTCTTAGTTTTTCTTTTTCCAATAGCTGGTCATAGGAGCTTCCTATGAGACCATAGGTATAAACTGTGGGAGAGGCATCCTGTGAGAGACAGGAATACATGTCATGGTCATCGGCACAGTAAGTTATTTCTATCCTCTAAACCTGACTGGGCCTGGGACGCCTGGGTGGCTCAGTCAGTTAAGGGTCCAACCTTGGCTCAGGAAGTAATGTCCCGGTTCATGAGTTTGAGCCCAGCGTCCGGCTCTGCACTGACAGTGCGGAGCCTGCTTGGGATTCTTTAAATAAATAAATAAACACATACATAAATACACACATCAGTAAAATCTGACTGGGCCTGCTTCAAAATGTTTAATTTCAATTGGGTGATGGATTATTCTGCATATAATCACTTCTATTACGTGGTGGTTTCTATAATATTCAGCTCGTGATGGGCTCGGGTTTCACAGCCACTTAATTTCTCACGCTCAGTTGTCCAGCACGTGCTACAGCTAAATGACATGTCAGGAACTACTTTGAAATGGTGACTGCCTTTTTGCTGCGGTTGGCGGGTCCTTGCCCTAAAGGCCCCAGGTCTGTGCTGTGACGCTTCTACAGGGGCCTGCCAGAGATTTTAGGAAAGCATTTTAATATGGCAGATAACTTTCAATTGACAGCTTTCCAAGTCATCTGTTAAGTGGAGCGGGGCTGTATTTTCAGATGTGTTATATGCTGTCTTCAAAATGTGAAGAAGCCTACTAAGCTCTGTGCATTTTTCTTGGTGGTAGCAGGTGCAACATGCAATAGCTCGTCTTTTACCTTGGAGGAGGTATCTTGACATACCTCCAAACTCAGGACGCTTAAAAACTATATTTGTGTGCATATTCTAGAAGCTTTTAACGATCGGTCTTCTACTCTGTGATACACATGGGTGTTACGAGGGCATTCGGTACACTTGCCACTTACTTTTCACTAGGTTAGGTTAACATGTTGTTTTCAATATAGTAGATCCGTATGGTGTAATGTAAAATGTCCTGATGATCAAGGTCCCTTTTAACTTTCTTGTGACAAAGTCAGCCTTATCTGAGGACAAAACTGAATCTATATTGCTATTTATTCCAGATGAATGTAAATGATTCTGATTCTCCATAGCAGGGATTAAAGGAATATATTTGCTAGATCAATAGCCATATGCCAAGTCCCAGAATTTATGTATAGACCCTCTTTTTAAGGATTTTTATGTATATATATTTTTTATTTTGAGAGAGAGAGACAGAGAGCAAGCAGAGGAGGGGCAGAGAGAGAGGGAGACAGAATCGCAAACAGGCTTTGCACTGTCAGCGCAGAGTCTGATATGGGGCTCAAACTCAAGAACTGTGAGATCATGATCTGAGCTGAAGTCAAGAAGTGATTGCTTCACTGACTGAACCACACAGGCGTCCCTTCATGTGTAATTTTGTAACAAAGATACCACCTACAACACAATAGTATGATCAGGACTACCACTTAAATAATTAATGGTAGTCTGTCATTGCTATAATCCATGTGGGTTTTTTTAGGGACCAGGCTGGCAAATAAGGATATAAGTGGTACCATAACCCTTGGATCCTTTAAGTTATTGAGAATGGCCCTAATCTTTGTCATTTTACCCAGAGTAGAGCATTAGTTCTGATTTACTACATCAGTCAGGGAAAAAGTCTTTCTTACCACTATGACTCATGTACAACTGCAAAGGATCTCCAGGAGAAATACCTAGTAGGCATGGAAAACAATTGGACACATTGTGAGACAGGCTTTGCTTAGGATCCCCTTTATCTCTAACGGTAGGCCCATGATGGCATTTGAGTCTTCAAGTACTGTTGTCATTTTAGATTCTTTATTCAAATATCCGAAACATTTTAGTATACCCATTTTCCCATTGTATAGATACCCTAGTAAGTGACTAAGAGTTCTTTCAGGGAATAGAGAGGGAAATCACTACTCAATATCCTTGCCATGGTGTTTTGGGCCATTACACTTTCAAAAGACACTGTATTTAAATGTGAGCTTTAGGGGCGTCTGGGTGGTTCAGTTGGTTGAGCGTCTGACTTCGGCTCAGGTCATGATCTCACGGTCTGTGAGTTCGAGCCCCGAGTCGGGCTCTGTGCTGACAGCTCAGAGCCTGGAGCCTGCTTCGGATTCTACATCTCCCCCTCTCTCTCGGCCCCTCCCCTTCTCACGCTCTGTGTCTCTCTGTCTCTCAATAATAAATAAACATTAAAAATTTAAATAAATAAATAAATAAATAAATGTGAGCTTTATGAAAGTACAAAAAGTTTACTGTTGAATACAGGCAAAATATAATACAAAAATGTAGCTTCCAGAATGATAGCATGGGTTTTGACACATGGAGTCAAAGTCATTGTACATATGAGAATTTGCATGATTTATTATCTCTAATACTAATTTTATCTGTATCAGGCTTGACAAATTAATAAAACTCTTTGAATATCAGGAAACTTATTTCAAAACAAGAGTTTATTGCAGCTCATGTTTTGGCTACAATTGACAGAGTCAAACAATAAACAGCAAATTTACTGTCTCCCATAACATGAAGTCTGGAGGCAGGAGAGCCTCAAGAGTTGATAAAGGCAACAACTTAGAGTTAATGGACCACATTTCTTCTGTCTTTTGCTCAGCCATTCTCAGCCTGGATGTATCTTTGTATCATAGCACGTATGTTTGGCTCCTCTCACAGTTCAAGGGGCTCACATGTGAAGGATAATATCCAAACAAAGAATATATCTGTTTTGTATCTACATTTTTTTCCTCTAAAGAAAATCTCAAATGTCCTGTAGCAAACGTTTCCTCACTTTCCATTGCCAGGATTGTATATACACCATGTCTAACTAACCACATGGCAGCTGGGAGACAATTCTCCATGGTGGTCTCATGTTTCTGCACATATTAAGAGCAGAGGTACTGACTGTCCTCTGCTCTGGACTATTCTTTTGAAGGATGTTTGCATAATGAAAATCCTTGAAAGATAAAAACAATGTGTCTTTCTAGAGCAGAGAATAAGTTTACTTACATTTTTGGCAAATAAGGATTGTGTCCTCTTTGGGATTAAAGGCAGTCTGCTTATTGAATATCATAAATGGCTGAGATTCCTTAAGTTTGGGTTTCTTCTTCTGTAGTCTATCCTACTGTGATCACAGGCACCAGCTGGCCTTCTTTGTATCACCCTGTGGTGATCAGGGTGATGTGAAAGCTACTAGTATTCTGGCTACTGATAATGCAGTGAGTATTAAACTGTGCTTCATCTGACATAGAAATAACATGTCTTCTGCCAGAAAGTATGGAACTGTGGTGAGCTAACTTGTTAGCTAGGAAGTCAGGGAAACACTCAGACCTGCACAATTCATGAGACAGAGGGAATAAAAAGCTCAAAAACATAAAGATTTACTCGCTGAATCCGGTAAGAGTTTTAAATCATTTCACTTAACAAGAGCAAAGAAAATTACAATTCTATTTATAGAGAAGTAAGTATTTGGAGATGGCTGTTGGACAAATAGCAACGACAATAACTACAACAGGAACACATGTACAAACTGCTTTCCACAAGGCTAATGAAGACTTTGTAAAATCATTTTGACTATTAGATGTGTACTTAATAATTCTAGCCATTTGATGGATATTTAATAACTGCATAAATCCTTTTATAAAACTGTATTATGGCATGACTATTGCTTTTCAAAATAATTTATTAACATACACACTAATATATAAATATGTTAAAAGAGCAAATACACAATGTAAGTTAAATATCCAATTTTGCTTCACAATGGCTGAATAAATACAAGTTTTTAAAAATCTCTCTTCTCTTTCAAAATCTCATTGAACAAGAGAAGAAACATA
This sequence comes from Panthera tigris, assembly GCF_018350195.1. NCBI lineage: Eukaryota > Metazoa > Chordata > Mammalia > Carnivora > Felidae > Panthera > Panthera tigris. The sequence goes on from NC_056663.1 coordinate 98,915,384, forward strand.
AAATTTAAAATAAATCTTTAGCAATATTAAGAAATGTGGAAGGGGCATTTGGGTGGCTCAGTGGGTTAAGCGTCTGACTTAGGCTCAAGTCATGATCTCACAGTCTGCGAGTTCGAGACTCAAGTCAGCTCTGTGCTGACAGCTCAGAGCCTGGAGCCTGTTTCAAATTCTGTGTCTCCCTCTTTGTCTGTCCTCTCCTCCTTGTGCTCTGTCTGTCTCTGTCTCAAAAATAAATATTTAATTTTTTTTTTTTAAATTTCTTAGAAAGAGGTGCCTGGGTGCCTCAGTTGGTTAAGTCCCAGCTTCAACTCAGGCCATTATCTCGCGGTCCAGGTGGGCTCTGTGCTGACAGCTCAGAGCCTGGAGCCTGCTTCAGATTCTGTGTCTCCCTTTCTCTCTACCCCTCCCCCACTCACGCTCTGTCTCTCTCTCAAAAATGAATATATGTTTAAAAAGTTAATTTTTTTTTAATTTCCAGGAAAAAGTAATAAAACCATAACTATTCAGTTATCTATACTATATTAAGCACATGGAGTATAGTGATATAAAAAGAAAGATATCAGGAAAGAATACAGTCCTATACATTTAAGAACAAAACTAAATAGAACCTCTGAATGAGGTCACATAGATTTCTTTGTTTCTGTAGAAAACTTAATGACTCTAAGTTTCTTTAGAAAACTTAATTACTATGAACACTTATCTGAAAAATAATTCTTATCTATAGTGTCCTTATAAGTGATACTTGAAATAAGGTTTTGGTCACACACATGATTTCCTTTATGTAACTGCATTTCTATGATAAAACGAAGGACTCATTATAATCCCTCCTGAAAGTTTATTAGATGTATACATGAGACATTTTTCAAGCAATCAAATGCCAAATAATACATTTGCAAATGACATACTTATCATTAGGTAACACTGAAGTCTAGAGAGTTTAATCATTCATAAAGTTAAATTATGAACTAGAAAACCAAAGCTTAGAAACATGTCTAAAGTAGTCACTATGATATGTGGTAATAGTGTCATGATGTGTAACGACAAATATGGTACTTGAAATATGGGTTTATCTTTAGTATCTCATTTATTTATTTTTGACTGACCTGTTTGATGGTTTATGTGAACTTCATAGAGACTTGCCATTTCAGGTCTGCCAAGGTTTACTCAAGTCCTTCAATTAATAGGTGTAAAGTTGATATTTCATAATGTCTTTCAGTTTTCTTTGTATTGGTTCCTTCTTTTGATGCCATAAGAGAAGTCAATATGTGCCTGCAGCAAATACCTTTAATGAGTTTCTACCAAAAGAGAGAGAGAGAGAGAGAGAGAGAGAGAGAGAGAGATAATGCTGTATAATCTTTATTTCCATAAAAATCTATTGATTAAAATTACTTTGAACTTGGAGATTGCTCAGGACTTGCAATGAGGATAACATTGTCATTTCCTATAGCTGTCATTTCTGAAGTTAACAACAGATTTTACAAAGAGAATGCATGACATAATTCCAAGGAAACATATTTCTGGAATGTCTATACTTAATAGAACCTGAGTTTTGATCTTTATCCTATGGCTTACAAACTTGACTTTAGTCAATTTATACAATTTTTCTAAGCTTTGGTTTCCTTGCATGTAAAGAGGGAGAATACACACTTTACATACATGCAGTTAATACATACATACGATATATATACTGGTTCCTATCAAGAGTTATGTATTAATGAGATAAATGAAGTATGTAGTGTGGTTTCAGACCCATAGTAATCAAAAACTTCTACCCATTTATATTGTCTCAGGAGTGGAAAAATAGATGTTTGCCTTCTCAGTTGCCTTTGAAAATTGTTATTTGTCTTTCACATTTTTATTCTCAGAAATTCTTTACTATTTATTCAGTCTATTGGCAATGCCAGAAACTAGAAGGGTATTCGCACCACTTTTAATGTTGCCAATCATCTCTCATTAACAGAAGATTCTTTTAATCCACACAGTTTTTATTTTAAGCATATATGATAGCAAAATATAATCTAATTACATTGTTATTATTACTGTAAGTTCTAAACATTGAGGTGACTATCAAAATTGTATATAGGACTTTTCTAAAATGTCATAAAGTTCTAACAATAAAATAATGTTCATGACTATGAATATCTGAAAAGGCATTAAAGGAAATATTATTTTTCCTTCTGCATCTTTTGTCTCCCTCCTAATAGCTTCCAAGAAGTGTTGAAACCACTGAGTTAATGTTTGGAAAAATAAACAACCCTACTTCATGCCATAATTCAAAATAATTTAATTTTCAAAGGAATTAAATTTGTAAACAAAAACTTTAAGGAATAAAAGGAAATATTGGCAATTAGTTATGAGACTTAACAGTTGTAAATGTACTTTCTAAGTGTTATGGTTAATCTGAAGAAACAAAATAGACCCTCAACCATAATTTAGTTCAGATGTCAAGCCAGATGGTGCCACACACATTCCAAAAGGATATGAGTCTCTAGGATATGAGTTAGTCTTTAATGAGGCTTTTGGGGAAGGGTAGGACAGTCTTCCCAAGCTGATCTGAAAACAGCTTGAAAGAGCAAGAAAAGGAGATTGGCTTGGGGTTTTTATTATGGTTAGGGAGTGGGACTTGGATGAGGATTCCCATGTGCAAACACCCTGTGCCACACACCAAAGGAGAAGTGCAAAGGCTTGGTGCTAAAGGAAGAACCAATGGTAGAAGCACCCAGATGTAGCGCAGAGGGAAAGGAGTGAGATCTGAAGCTTGAAACTTGTCATAAGTCAAACACCACAAGGCAGAATCAGAACCCTTATTGTATTAAGGACTCATTCAAACATAGATATCATAAAAAAGAAATCACCGATATATAGTTTTGTAACATTCAACAAACATGAAAACTCTCCATAATTAAAATGAATGGTATTAAAAACTGTAGTATATTTTCAATGTTTATTAAAATGTTCATAACAAAGATTCACCGCAAATGGATATGGAACAGATGAAGATTACTAAGGAAAAATAGCCAAAAACCATATATAGCTAATTCACAAAAGAAGAAAGGCAAATGGCTAAACACACACATACACACACACACACACACACACACACACACACACAGGACACCCTCTATTGCATCAAAGAAATGTTTTTTTAAAAGACTAAAAATTAGATATAATATTTTTCTTCTGGAAAATGGCACAGATATACAAAAAAAAAATTAGGTCAAGTCATCATCCTGAGAAATGACACTCTTGTAAACTACTGATAAAAGTTGTGATGGTGCACACTTTGGGGAGCAGTATTGGTACAAAGTGGCATAATTTTCAAAAGCATAAAAACTCTGTGATCTGGCAACTTCATCTTTGAAAATTTTACTCAAGGAAATAAAATAGATATGCATAATTATTTATCTTCAAGGATGACCAACATAGAGTTATAAGTAATAAAAACAAAATCCAGGAACATAGGAACAATGACATGCGCAGCAATACATGAATGATTGCATATAAAGTTTACTGCATTTATGTAATGTATATCTATGTAGTCATTAATATTATATTTTGGAATTAAATTATATAATTATGCTCATGCACCAACATAAGACCATGGTATGTGTATACATATATCCATATATATAAATATATGCATGTATACATATATACACATATATAGTGTGTGTGTGTGTGTGTGTGTGTGTGTCTATATAGAGAGAACTATTTGATACTTCAATTTGAACATCTAACAAACATCTTTTGAATGTAGTATTTTAAACAACAACAACAATATCTTTGGATGGAATTTTACCCCTCCTAATTTTTTTTTTTCAATCTTACCTCTTCTCTGTAGGTGACACCACCATCCACTCAACCCAGGTGGCGTTCTAGATCCATCTTCTTTTTTAATGTCCTCCTGTCATCCATTCCATCCTTAAATCCTGTGATTCTACCTCTAAAAAGATATTCTTACCTCCTTTTCTTTACTTTCATTGATATTCCTCCAATTCAAGATACTTTTCTTCTTTCCTCTGGACTAAAGAATACCCCATAATTCATCTCTCTGCCGCTGCTTCTCTCCCAGCCCACCATGTTCCTGTCTCCACCCAGAAGTTACATTTTTTTTGTAAAGAAAATCTAACATAGCAGTCTTCTGCTAATAATTCTTTACTTTTCCTTAATTAATTCTTTTACTTTTCCTTAAATGAAAAGTAAACCATATAAAGTAAGTAAATCAGCAATCTAAAAGAATTAAAAGAGATATCTGTGCTGTCGTGTTTATTGTAGCACTATCACAAATCCAAGACATGAAAACACCTAAATGTCCATTGGCAAACGAATAAAGAAAATGTGGTATATACATACACTGGGATATTATTCAACCATAAAAAAGGAAATCCTGCCATATTTGAAAACATGGTTAATCTGGCTGATACTATGCTAAGTAAAATAGGTCACTCATAGAAAAAAAATACTGCATAATTCCATTTGTGTAAGTAATATAGAATATTCAAACTTATAGAAGCTGAGAGTAGAATAGTGGTTGCCAAGTGTTGGGGAAGACGGGAAATGGAGAGTTCTGTTCAATGGGTATAAAGTTTATTATGCAAGATGAGTAAGTTCTAGAGACCTACTGTACAACATTGTCCCCAACAATATTGTATTTTGCACATTAAATTTTGTTAAAAAGAAAGATCTTTTGGTAAGCACTCTTACCACAATAAATTTTTTTTTAACAAAATAAAATCCAGACTTCTCACCATCGCCTACACAGTCTGGTAAAATTACTTTTGCATTTTCACCTCATCATCAGTCTCTCCCTTGCTCAATATTTTCCATAATTTCTGATGTGTTTTTTGCTGTTTCATTAGATTGAAGACTATTCCCACTTCAGGGATTTGCTTTTTTTTTTTTTTTTTTTTTTTTTTTTTTTTTTTTTTTTTTTTATGCTGCCAGGAAACTTTCTCTCATGAATGGCTACATCTTATTATTCTGGTTGTCGTTCAAACATCACATCCTCCTCCTTTCTTGACCATGCATGTGAATTACATGCCCTTGGCCCTTCTCCTGTGATGCTTTATGGTATCCTGGTTTTTTCTTCCTATTATAACTATCAGACATTTTGCTGTTCTTACATTATTTTATTTTCATTTTCCTTCCTACCAAAATGTAGACTCCAGAAGCAGAAGGTTGACTTCTAGAATAGTGTTTGCACATAATAGATGTTCAGTTAATACTTGTTGTTGAATAAATATGTAAGAAGCAGAAGTATTGAACATCTATATGTTATATTTATGTGTAAGTAGAGTAATTTATGTATAGGTAGTAAAAGAATAATATTTCCTTCTTTATCCAGTCCTGAATCCTCAGGATTTCCCCCAATCAATGCACAACATATTTGTATAAAATACATTATAATTTTTTATATTTTTTAATTTTATTTTTGAGAGAGAGAGCACAAGCAGTAGATTGGCAAAGAGAGAGAGGGGGACACAGAATCTGAAGCAGGCTTTAGGCTCTGAGCTGCCGGCACAGAGCTTAACGCAGGGTTTGAACTCACAGACAGTGAGATCATAACCTGAGCCAAAGTCAAAAGCTTAACCAACAGAGCCACCCACGCTCCCCTGTATGAAACACATTATAAAAATTATGCAATTTAAAACCTTTAAAATGCCATGATTTATTCTCTTATTTTAAAATCCCATGTAACGAATTTAATTTAATCTCTTTTATTTATTTAGCACTATGAGTGTCTCAAAAAAAGAGAATAGTAATTTGATGTGCTTAATGACTTTTAAAACATTTTCCAGATATTGTGATCGGATTCCATAGTAGGTGATTAGTCTAGTAGGCGAAAGAGATAAAATTAATCTGTACAGATCATATAATCTGGATTTAACTTTTATAAATTACCAAAAATATAGTTACTGTGATTTCTCTCTTGTTCACATAAATTAAGGGAAAACATTTAAATAATCATTTGAGGATTTCCATTTTTGCTTCAAGGGATCACAAATTGTTTCTGTAGGGAAAATAGAATACTGATAACAGCACAAAAAGTATTATGAAAATGAAATTTAAACATTTTCCCCTTCCTTCTTTTCTTGGATCTGGGAATTGAGCATCTTGCTTTAAACTGCATATTTTCCAACATTTATGAAGTGAAATAAAATTAATAGGAAAAAATTATAGTAGCAAAATCCAAGATACAGTCTGTGAAAATCATTATTGGTGTTCTAATTATTGACACATGCCACATTACTTGGCCAAACGTATAATTTTATTAACATTGTTCTATATAATGAATCATTAGTTTCATAGAAATATGAATTGAGCCCTCAAAGATAATAAATATCTCAAAGTGAGTCATTTTCCATGCTTAATAGCAATTTGAGAAATGTAAATTTTAGAAATAACCTAATAAAATATATTGCCATATTACTGGTAATTTTTGATGTGTAAAAGGGATTTCTCTTCTATGAAAAATTACAGGTTGTTCAGAAAAACTTTCAACATACTCATGGAGATGAAATAATTTATAAATAAGAAACATTATCCTTATAAAATCTTCATTATTCACAGGAATTCTTTATACCCTTTATTATCAATTACCTTGATTCTCATTTGAATAGTTATTAATTTGGCCTAATAGTTACATAACTTCCTATTTATGCTGTATAATATGGAATGGAAGATTAATAAAATCGATAATGGATACAGCAGAGGAAAGAAGAAAAAAATGCATCCCAGCAAGATTGTTCATGGATGTCAAAACAAATCACCAAGAATACAGAAGGCTCTGTTTCAATTATATTTAGAGGGAGGGCACGAGAATGGGAAGGGAATTAGTTTCCTCTCCTTTATTGCTTAAACTATAAAACTATGAAGCATTAAATATCTTCTGGGAGCTCACCCAATTTTGGAAAAATAAGCTTGATTCTCTGGAATTCGATGCATTCATCTCCAGAATATAAGCTCATCCAGAGTTAGTGTGCTAAATAAATGCTGCAAACAGGGAAAGAGAGAAAGTGGGGAGAAAAAAATCAATAAAATAAATTATGATGAAAAGATAATGCACAGTGCCGTGCACATTAATAACACTTATTTTGAAAGGTAATATTTAAGTAAGCATGAAAAGTGAGCCGCTGGGGAATTGAGATTAAAATAAATCACATGCTTGTTCAATAGTTATTTGAGTAGAAGCTAAACACATTCATTAGCAAATGCAAATTATTCTTTTAATTAGACATCAACAAATGAGGTCCAGTAGCAGAAGTCATGCTGTTTGGTCTTGATAGGTTTTTATTCTAAAGCTCCAGCATCTCAGCTTTTGTTGAGTTTCCTCTATAATTTCACGCAAAGAATGCGAATTTAAAACTTTTGAAAACTATATGTTTTCATTCCCTCAACTGAATATTTTAAGAATAATTTATCTTGTTTTTTCTCTTATTAGTCAAAGGGCAAAAAAAAGAAAAAGTGTTCATCAAGTATCCAATAATTTCAATGACAAAAAGTAAAATTATAGTCTGAATATTGCATGCTATCTGTGGTGACAGATACAATGAAAAGTATTTTATACAAAATTTATCATGCCTGGACACTGATAATGAGTTTAACTCAAAGCAAAAGAGATTTGTTTGTTTGTAACCCACTGAATTCATATTCCACAAAGAAAGGAAAATAGTATATGTATATCTACATACAATTGATGTAGCATCTACTGTATCATGTGCTTATATTTTTTTATTTCATTACAATTTCTCAGTAACTATGCAACATCAGTGATATTACCATATTTTATGACTGAATAAATAGTATTCCATGAGAGTAAGTAAATTGCTTTAGTTTACACAGCTACTAAGTAACAGAGCTGAGATTTACAGGGCTATATGACTAAGATGGGACACCTGGGTGGCTTAGTCTGGTAAGTTTCCAAGTTTGGCTCAGATCACGATCCCATGGTTCTGTGGGTCTGAGCCCCGTGTTGGGGTCTATAATGTCAGCACAAGGCCCACTTTGGATCCTCTGTTCCCCTCTCTCCCTGCCCCTCCCCTGCTCATGCTCTCTTTCTTTCTCTCACAAATAATAAACTTTCAAAAAATTACAAAAATAAAGGGTTGTGTGACTAAGCATCTCATATCACTTATCCTAGAACAATCTAACACAGAGAGAAAAATAACTTATTTTTTATCTGTATGGTTAGTTTTAAGCCTATTTATTCAACTTTACATTATAATGGGATCTCTCCCCATGAGTCTGTACCAAAGTGAACTGTCTCTGCTGGCGTATCTAAGACTGTGTCTTCTCCGACATCTTCTATCTCAAGAAGTGGCACCACCTCTCATCCGATTCATTAGTTCTGAAATCTCACTCTCCTGCTTTCTGAATTCCCCAAATAAGAACAACTCTTGTTACATGCCTCCAAAGATCTTTGAATGTCTTAACTTCCCTCTGTTCCTTATCTCTGCCTCTGCAGTCTAGTAGATAAATGGGATCCTTTATAATTACAAATTTCAAAATGTAGTGAAATACAAACTCTAGACAAGTTAAACAGTCATTTACTCTATTAAAATAATTCTTAATTTTTGCTTCCTAAGTCACTGTTTTCACTAAGTGCCAAGACTATTAAAATATTTCTTGGGGCGCCTGGGTGGCCCAGTTGGTTTAGCGTCCACCTTTGGCTGGGGTCATGATCTCATGGCTTGTGAGTTCGAGCTCTGCATTGGGCTCTGTGCTGACAGCTCAGAGCCTGGAGCCTGCTTCACATTCTGATTCACTCGCTCGCTCTGCCTCTCCCCCACTTATGTTCGGTCTCTCTGTCTTTCTCAAGAATAAATAAATATTACAATTTTTTTTTTTACTATTTCTAGGCATAGGTATAAGTTTAATTAGGAACTAAATTGCTTTTGAGGCATCTGCGTGGCTCAGTCACTTAACCCTCTGACTTCGGGTCATGATTTCACAGTTTGTGAGTTGGAACCTCACATTGGGTTCTGTGCTGATAGCTCAGACCCTAGAGCCTGTTTGCTTTGATTTCTCCCTCTCTCTCTGCCCCTCCCTTGCTCATGCTCTGTCTCTGTCTTTCTGTCTCTCTGAAAAGTGAATAAACATTGAAAACAAAAACTAAATTGCTTTCAGTATCCAGAGTAAAATGATAATTTCTAATAATTTTAAATTGTAATCAATAAAGAAGTTAAGGACAATGTCTCTGGCTAAAATTAAGATAATTAAGTAAAATTTACTTCACTTTTAAAAATTCTATTTTAAAATTATCATTTAAAATTGACTTTGGGTTGCCTGGGTGTCTCAGTTGGTTGGGCATCCAACTCTTAGTTTTGGCTCCAGTCATGATCTCAGGGTTCATGGGATCGAGCCCTGCAGTGGTCTCTGCTCTGACAGGGCAGTGCCTGCTTGGAATTCTCTCTCTGCCTCTCTGCCTGCCCCTCTCCCACTCATGCTCACCCTCTCTCTCTCTCAAAATAAATAAATAAATAAATAAATAAATAAATAAATAAATAAATATTTAAAAAATAAAAAATAACTAAAAAGTGACTGTTTCTGGGTGTAGTACAAAAGAAATGGTGTACAGATAAATTTTAATATATTTATAGATTTGTTTCACTTCTACCACAATTAAAGTTAAAAGGAAAACTTTGTTCCTTTCTAACTAGTATTTTATTGTGCCTATATCCCAGAATTTGTTTATCCATTCACCCATAAAAGAATATTTGGAGGTGATTTCAGTTTTTGGTACTTACAAATATAGCTGCAATAAATATTAATGAACAGGTCTTTTTTGGAACATAACCCAGAAGTGGGATTGCTGGGTCATATGGTAAGTATATGTTTAACTTTGTAAGAATTGCCAAACCTTCTTCCAGAATGGTTACACCATTTTGCACTCCCATCAGCAATGTATGAGAGTTCCAGCTGCTGTAAATCTTAGCCATCTCTGGCTGTATCTTAGCTGTAAATCTTAGCCAACTCCATTCCTGATATTCCAAGTTTGCTTCTGCTATCATTTCCCTCAGTCTGAAAATTTTACTTTAGTAGTTTTTCTAGAAAATCTAATTGCCGTGGGGCGCCTGGGTGGCTCAGTCGGTTGAGAGTCCAACTTCAGCTCAGGTCATGATCTCACAGTTCGTGGGTTCGAGCCACGCATCAGGCTCTGTGCTGACTGCTTGCTCAGAGCCTGGAGCCTGCTTCAGATTCTGTGTCTCCTTCTCTCTCTTCCCCTCCCCTGCTCACAGTTTGTCTCACTCTGTTTCTCAAAAATAAATAAGTGTAAAAAAAATCTAATTGCCAAAAAATTCTCTCAATTTTTCTTTGTGAAAATTCCTAATTTCATCTTCATTCTTAAAGGATATGTTTTCTGGACATAAAATTCTAATTTCATTTTATCCTTTGAAAATATATTATTTGGTTTGAAGAATCCTTAAAGAAAGCTGGAATCATAGTAGTATAATGTTAGACAGCTATAAATTAATAATTGAAATAGAGCTTAAAATTTAATCAGAATGAAAGATTATAGATTAAAAGGATGTGGACAAGTTATTTCATATATAATATTCAGCATTCAGTAAAAGCCTATTCAAAAAAATAACCAAGAGAAAAACCAGAACATTAAAAGAGACCCATAGTTCACCTGGATAGTACCATTATCAGACACTGAAATAGCTATGAATAATATTTTTAGGAAAATGTATGACAAAACATAATCTGGAAAAGAAATACACATAAATAGAACAAGATTAACAACTAATTAAGAATTCAGGGGGCATCTGGATGGCTCAGCCAGCTAAGCATCTGACTCTGGATTTCCTCTCAGGTCATGATCTCACAGTTGTAAGACCAAGCCCCTTATTGGCCTCTGCATTGGGCATGGAGTCTGCCTCAGATTTTCTCTCTCCCCTCCTTCTCTGCACCTCCCCCACTCGCGCTTGCTCTCTCTCTCTCAAAAAAAAAAAAAAAAAAAAAAAAAGGAATTCAGCAGATGGACTCCACATGGCCACTGTCCAGACTGCACTTTGCTCCATCCACTTCCTCTGCAACCAGGTCCGACAAACCCGATATGACTGAGATTCAGAATATCAATAAAATGAAATTGTAGAAGACAGAACACAAGAGAAAACTCCACTGCCTTTAAAAGAAGAAATAGACCAGGAGGAGCAAATAGGCGGAGTGTAATGAGGGCTGTGCTGCCAATATGCACTGTACATTCCACGAACATTGCCTTCTTATTTTACTATTTTTTAAGTTTATTTATTTTGATATAGAGAGAGAGACAGAGAGAGAGGAGAGAGAGAGAGAACAAGCAGGGAAGGGGAAGAGAGAGAGGGGGAGAAAGAATCCCATGCAGGCTCTGCAGTTTCAGTGCAGAGCCCAATGTGGGGCTCAAACTCATGGACCGTGAGATCATGACCTGAGCTGAAATCAAGAGTCGGATGCTTCACTGACTGAGTCACACAGGTGTCCCTTATTTTACTTCTTTTAGTTAACTGTGTAAGATGCAAAGAGGCTAGATCAAATTTAAATGACTGCTGCCCCTTTTCTCATCAAAGAATATATGAACTACCGTCCATGAATGCGGGGACTTCTCTCCCATCTGCCTGGCTGGCTGGCAGGGAAGGAGAAGAATTTGCGACTCGGTGAAGGAAGAAGCTGAGTAGGGACAACCAGTAAAAAGTAAGTTGGTCCAAGGTGTTCTACAGGCTGTAAAATGCAGTTGAACCAGAATGCCATTTTTTAAAAATTGAAACGATTTTAATTATTGCAATGGGCAATTTTTAAATATGCAAATAAAAAGTTTAAAATGTGAAAAAATAAAAAAAATCCAGTAGCTGGATTAAAGCAGATTAAACCCAGGAAATAAGAATAATCGTGAGTTTAAAGCGGGATCAGAAATATTCAGACTGAAACAAATACGAATTTAGAAAGTAAGAGAATAATGAAAGAGACATGTGGGTCACAGAGTAAAAAGTTTAAGAAGTGTGACCAGATCCCCAGAAAGCAGCGTTGCAAAGAACCACAAGTTTAGGGAATCAAATATTTTATAATGAGCTGAAAGCAAGCCTGTTGAAACTTTGACTGAAAGGAGACGTTATTTTTTATTATACTAGACAGTAAAACATCTGCCCTTTAGTATCTCTTTCTCATAAGGCTGTTCGCTATGTAAACATTTGTGAAGCTAGTAGAGAACAAAAGCACTGGAGTCCCTACTTGCAAGATGTGCAGAAACATGAGACACCCAAGAATAACTGCCTGCCGACAAATAAAAACCTAAAATATGTATGAAAAAAAAAAAATTGCGTCCATACTAATTGTCCCTAAAAGAAAGCTTAGACCCAGATGTCTTACCTGATGAGTTATTCCTACATTGAGTAATTTTACACCAACTAGAGAGAAATGGAAAAGAGGAATATTTCACTCTTTATTTTGAGATCAGCACATTTTTGATACCATGCTAATATGGGCACTGAAGAAAAGAATTACAGAATGATGTTTTATCATAAACATAGATGAAATAATTTTAAGCAAAATATTAGCAAATGTCTAACAATGCATTAACAGAATATGATTTCAGGGGAAAGTGAGTTTTTCTAAACAGAAGAAAATTTGTTGTGATTCAAAATCCCTATCAATCACCACATCGATGGAATAAAGAAGAAAAATGCACACCAACATCTTAATAGATTCCAAACATCCTTTGATAAATTTCAGCAACTTTTCATGAAAACCTCTTAGCAAGCAAATGATAGCAACTTCCTTAATTAAATTAAGGCTTGCTACAAAATATTAATATGTAATATCTTGCTTATGGTAAAATATGAAAAGATGCTGCTATCATAACTTCTGGCTCATAAAATAAGATTTTATTTAATTTCTTAAATAGGATATGCACATCATTAGCATAAGAATATGACACTGATAAATAGGTTTCACTAAAATTAAAAATCTGTTCATTAACATCATTAGGAAGATGAAAATGTAAGTCAAAGTGGGAGAAAATTTGCAAACATATCTAAATTCAGTATGTGTATCAGAATATACAAACAACTGCTACAAACTAATAAGAAAAAGGCAATCCAATTGAATATAGGCAAGATACGAACTGATATGTACAAAGATTTCGTATAAATGACCATGAAGGAAATGAAAAGGTAACGATTTTCATCATGCTTCAGGGGGATGCAAAACAAAACAATGAGCTATCACTACAGTCTCCAGAATGGCTGAAGTTAAAAACAAAAATAGGTCACGTAAGTGAAAGGCGATGCAACTCAATCTCAAAGCGCTGATGGGAATGTCTTTGATACAGTCAGTTGGGCTCATTATTTGCCACTGTCGACGAAAACTGAACATATGCATACTGGCACTTCTACCTATAAGCTATTTTCCCAAGAGAGATGTGTCTGTCTATGTGCAAACATATATGTATAGGCATGTTCATAACCACATTATTCATAATATCCAAACTCTGGAAAAATCTAAATGTCTATCAATACTAGAAAGAATAAATAAAATGTATATTCCTGTAATAGAAGACTGAATAGTAATGTAAAAAATGTACTAGGGCTACATGCAACTAATTATGGAAATAGTTTGGTTCCATTTTAAGTATTTATTCTCCCTTTGCTTAGAAAAAGAAACGAATAGATTTGACACCTGTTTTTAATTATCATGAACTTCACATCAAGCATGTTAGAGATCAGTTTGGGCATTATTGTTATGAATTCGCCACAACTTACAATCCCCAGAATCAGCATTTCCACACCGTCCTTATTTTAGGAATTTTGGCTATACTTCAGTTTTATTTCAAATCATTTTTAGGGGGGAAATCCTTAGATGACTTTATCCCTTTATGAGGAATATCTGAGGCTGTATCCTGGAAGTGACAGGAAAACTGGTAAGAAAATTTTATTTCTGTTATTTGTCTCTTGTTTTCGAGCACTTGAAACTATTTTTGTAAGAAAGAATTTGAGGGGACTTCGGTGGGTCAATCGGTTGAGCTTCCGGTTTCGGCTCAGGTCATGATCTCATGGTTTGTGTGTTCCAGCCTTGCATCAGGCTCTGTGCTGACAGCTCAGAGCCTGGAGCCTGTTTCAGATTCTGTGTCTCCCTCTCTCTCTATGCCCCTCCCCAGCTCACACTTTGTCTCTTTCTGTCTGTTTCAAAAATAAATGAACATTAAAAAAATTTTTTAAAAATAAAGAATTTGAAATTATTATGCTATTTTGTTTACTCATTTATGCAATCTTATTAATTTATTTACTGATACTTTTATTAAAAAATTACTAATACAAGAGTATGGATTTTGTTGGTGTGCAAACAATTTATAGAATGCTAAGTTCTGCAGTATTATATGTGTATCTAACGGCTCCAGTTACAGGACATGACTTGACTGATTCACTATATTCCCCATGTCCTCACTATGATCACTAGCATATAAATTGCTAACATATTCTACTAAACACACTGAATTGCTTAAGATCACTGGTTACTATCTCAGGTAGAATGGCAATAATTATTTACTTACTACTCCCAACACAATTCCAGGATACCTTTTGCAAAGCAGAAGTTGAACCATAAAGTAGATATTTTTATTCCAAACTAAGAGTGCTTTAAAAACATTTTGATTAAACAAATATAAGGGAAGTTTTCATCACTGGTCTGGAATGACTGACCAAAGAGCAAAGCATAGCTTCCTGCTTTAACAACTAAAATGAAAAGGAACACTAGTTATAGGTACAGTGGAAGATAAAATGACAAACAAATCAACTTGGTACGACTCCATGTTAGCTTTCTCAGAATAAATCCATGAGGTGAGGCATGTATCATATTCCTCAACCCTTTGGTCAGTCACTTAAAATAATTGTACTTAATTTGGGAGTCCAATGGAAAATAATTTGTTGTGGACCCTTGGATGATTAAATTTAACAAGGATCAGATTTTTTTTAAATGCCACAATGGTGGCATGTATAATGGTGTAATGTATACAATACAGACATACCTATCTCTATCCATATGTGTATACATGTATGTGCATGTATGTATGTAAATGTATACTTATCCATCTTCATATCTTCTTGTTGCTTGTATCTGAGGTGTTACAATCATTGTTTTGTTTAAAGAACTTCACATACTTGAGAAAAAGTAATAGGCCCTTTTGAAAGAAACAGTATTTGAGCATATTTTCCATGATAATGTTTATTAGGTGGAATGTAGTCCACCTTATCTCTTCTTGAGATTGAGATTCGTAAGTCATCTTTCATCAGCAAAACTGAGGGTCATAAACTTACAATTCCTAGTTTTATTGAGGTCTTGGTTTTCATCTTACTTTCTTCTCCTGAGAATCCCTTCATGAGCTCTCACTGAAACTATTACGTTAAATCGTCCCCAAACGTGGGATCATTACTAATTTATTCATTCAATGGCTATTTATTGAATGTCATCTATGCGCTATGCACAATTATTCTAGATTCTGGGGTTATATCAATGAACAAAACAAACGGAATCTCTTTTTGAAGCTTGCATTCTTGTTAGAGGGTGGGATAGATCAGAAGGTGATGAGTGCCATCAGGGGAGGGAATAAAGTTGTAAAAGTAAGAAACTAATCTTACCAGCTTATCTATTAAAAAGAAAAATCTCCCCCTTTTTCATTCAAAGAGAAACATTTATGAGTGATAAATTAATTAATAAAACCTACAACTTTTCTAAAACACATGGTACTTCAATAAAATCCAGGTAACTATAATTCATTGAGTTTAGTGGAGAATGCTAAGAAAGACAGTGAGCATGCAAACAAATTTAAAACACAGTTCCCTTGCCCCTAAGGAATTTCTGTCCATACTGTATGGCATCATTTAACGATCCTATGAGTCTAGCTTTTCTGTTTCTTTAAGGCATACAGAGTGAGGAATAAGTACAGTGATGACCTTGCACCACCAGCACCCTGGATGGGCCATTGGCTCAAAACAAATGCCTTATTACAATGTTTTAGATATTTGGGGAACATTTATTTTGACTGAAAACATGTTTCTCTTCTTTGACAATTGTATGGCTATCCCAATTGAAACTGATTTTGAGTAGCCTTTGACTTTTAGCTAAATAAAATGAGTTCTGCAAAATATGAAAAACAACAGTCATTTTGATTGAAGCCAATTGTGGTAGGAAATCAGAAGCTTTTGAGGTCTTTCAGTCTCCTGTGTTTGCTTGTTATCAAAATAGCTTTTGAGGCCTGATACTTAAAGATCGCTATTTAAAACAGATGTAACTGTTCTAAATCTTCATGTGAAAAGCTTTGTCTATAAAGAGCTCATTTAAATTTTTTTTAAATTTTTTTTATGTTTATTTATTTTTGAGAGAGGGACAGACAGAGTGCACGCTGGGGACGGTCAGAGAAAGGGAGACACAGAATCCGAAGCAGGCTCCAGGCTCTGAGCTCTGTGCTGTCTGCACAGAACCTGAGGCGGGACTGGAACTCACTAACCGCGAGATCATGACGTGAGCCATGACCTGAGCGGAAGTCAGACGCTCAACCGACTGAGCCACCCAAGCGCCCCTATAGAGAGCTCATTTTAAAATGTAACCATAATTACTTTTAATTTATTGAATAACCCAGAAAGTCTCAGAAAATTCTACCACCACCACCCCCCCGCCCCGCCGCGGAGAAAAGGATTGTTATAGGTCCATTAATCCATATATGAAGTATGTCATAAAGGATATGAGCAGTGACTCATTCATTTGCCACCCCAAATGAC
Source organism: Panthera tigris (assembly GCF_018350195.1). Taxonomy (NCBI): domain Eukaryota; kingdom Metazoa; phylum Chordata; class Mammalia; order Carnivora; family Felidae; genus Panthera; species Panthera tigris. The sequence continues at coordinate 98,932,132 of NC_056663.1, forward strand.
TTCCTATTTGGTCATTCCTACCTTGCATTTGAATCATTCTGTCAGAAAACATGACAAAAAACATATTTCTCTTTATATTTCATGCAGAAGTTTTTGCATTCATTGCGAGTTCATCTTAAACTATAACCCTAAAATCAGTTTTTAGCGGATTTGCAAATTCTGTGAGTTGCTTTTAGGTGGAAGTAATAAAATCAAAAGAACATTGAGGGGGAAATTCACTAATGTAGTATCAAGTATCATCCTTTCTTGCATGCTGGTGTGCAAGAGTGTTCATTCTGGGCACATTTGACTAAAAGCTAAATCTTTTGAGAAATCAACCTCTCAACATCAGCTAGCTGGACAGTAAATGTTTCCATGTGTGATGAAAGCAAAGACTCTTATTTTTCCCCCAGCTGATTAAGAAAAGCAAGTCTTTCTTGTACAATTCTAGTGGAGAGATTGAAAGCATCAATAGTTCTGTTCAGAAAGACTATAGTGAAAAACAGGAGAACACAGAGAAGATTAAATTACTTGAATATTGGATGCAATTGATTCACAGAGTAAAGTCACATTTTCTCCCATTCTACATTCTTTTCACAGTGCTAGAGCATTGTTCTGGAAATCATGATTTGACCACGTGGCTATAGAATCTGTAAATAAGATACTGAATGTTTTCAGTGCTCTCATTAGCTTGTAATCCTAATAGATAAGAATGCCTTACAATGTCGCATTTATCAATATTGTATGTTTTCAAATAATTTTATACTAGAGTTGAAATGATTCCAAAGTTTACATGTAATTAATAAACAATTACTCTTCGTGATTTTAAGCAAAGTTCCAGCTTATTTGTATCAGTTCTACTTACACAGAAAGAAGAATAAAGTAAGCAATTTTTCCTTAGTAGTTCATAATTTATTCCAAATCATGGCAACTATTGAGCCAGGACTGCTGCCAAAAGAGAATTCGTGTTGATTACAACGCTTCATAGCGTCAGCCACATCACATCTAAAGGAAACACATGAGCCTTTGTTCTGTGTCCTCTACGCAGAAATGTCACCTGTGGAGAGTAAACAAGGTAAGTCTACAGTTTTCAAGGATTTTTTTTTTTTTTAGGAAACTGTGCTCATTATCTCTACCAATTTCCCTTAAAACGTTACATTCATAAATTGTTATGCAAAATTGAGGCAAGAATTTCACGGCATTGTAACATTATGATACACATGATAAAATAGGAAAGAATTGCTCATAAAAAGAGCCAGGAAAGATGTTTAATAAACTGCAAAGAATATTTATACTACCTAAAAGAAAAAAAAAACATTATCTAAAAAATATTTTTAAAACTTCGATGACCAGAAAAAGTTTTAAAACTTCAGATCTGTTTTACCGCTTCTGTGTTTTCACTTATAATTCTTTCATAAAGAATTCCAACCAAAACTTCAGCACACTTCTAACTAAGAGTGCACTGCAAATTCTAAATCTCTCTCGTGCTGCAAACAATATAATTAGTTCCAGGAAGCAAAAATGGGAAATAAATGCTTAGAAGTGAATAAAAACTGAAGCTGCAGATCTGCTGGATTCTGAGTCCAGACATAAATAAATAAATAAATAAACCAACCAACCAACCAACCAACCAAAATAACGGCAACAGCAAAGCACAACACAGTTTAAAATATTTTTTTTTAATGTCACTGAAGTTAAAAACAATCTGTAAAAGAAATGAACTCTCTGATGATGTGTAGTTTCCACACTGGTTAAAAACAATGTACCAAATTGAAAGATAATATGGAGGAATGATCTTAAAGAGAGCTCAGAGGCAAAGAGAGAAGAACTATGACAAGATACCTAGACTCATTTGAAGTAAATCAAAAACACAGGGGAGAGATGGCAACAGAGTAAAACTCAAGGAGATAACAGCTGGAAATCCTCCAGAACTGAGTTTTCATATTGAAAATACACCATGATCGTATCATTAAATTCTACACCTAAAACTAATATTACACTGTATGTTAACTAACTGGAATTTAAATGAAAACTTGGAAAGAAAAGAAATAAAGAAGGAAAGAAAGAAAGAAAATACATCATGATTATTAACTAGGATAATTTGTTTAATTGTTACCTAGATTCATCGCAATTAAACTGTAGATAATCAAAAATAAAGGGAAAATCTGTAATAGCTCTTGAGGATAAAAATCACTAGATGGATGGGGCGCCTGGGTGGCTCAGTTGGTTAAGCGGCTGACTTCGGCTCAGGTCATGATCTCACGGTCCGTGAGTTCGAGCCCCGCGTCAGGCTCTGTGCTGACAGCTCAGAGCCTGGAGCCTGTTTCGGATTCTGTGTCTCCCTCTCTCTGACCCTCCCTCGTTCATGCTCGGTCTCTCTCTGTCTCAAAAATAAATAAACATTTTTAAAAAAAATCACTAGATGGAAATTAGATTGCTATCAGATTTCTCCATAGTAACAATAATGCCAATATATGTTTTCAAAGTGCAAAGGAAAGATTTTAAATTATATTTATATATTCAGCTAAGTCATCATCTAAAAGGAGATAAGGACATTTTAAGGCATTTAGGAGTTTAGTATCCCCAAATTAAACAGTAGGAACTACCAAGCATGTATTTCAACAAGAAAAAATTAACTCGGAAGAAATGACAGGATCAACAAAACAAAAAAATGGAAGTCACAAATGAGAACAGAAATTGATTAAAAATGTTTCTGGGGTGCCTGGGCGGCTCAGTTGGTTAAGTGTCTGATTTCCATTCAGGTCATGATTTCACAATTCATGAGTTCAAGCCCTGCATCAGGATTTCTGCTGTCAGCACAGAGCCCACTTTGGGTCCTTTGTCCCCCTCTCACTCTGCCCTTTCCCACTTGTTCTCTCCCTCCCTCTCTCTCAAAATAAATAAACTTTAAAAAATATCTCAAAATTTGTTATTGATATTGATCTAAAAGAGTAAAACAAATATTTCATTTTTTTTGTTTTGAAAGGTACAGCTAAACTATAGATAACATGATAAGGATAAAGCAAGAGGATATTCAATGTATATTTATTATTTGTTGCTGTGTAAATTACCCAAGAACGTGGTGTATTAAAACAACATATTTTTTAATCTTAACAATTTCTGGAGGTGTCGAATCAGGGAGTGGCTTAGCTGAGTCTCTGCTTTGACGTTTCTTCTAGGCTTTAATCAAAGTAGTGTCCAGGGCTACAGTCATCGTGCTAAATGTGTGTCTCTCATCCAGCTTGTGAGACATCTATTGCCAAAGTGTTCTAAGAAGTTCTGTATAATCATTATAGGATGGGTGTATCTTTCTCTCACTGAATTAACATATCCATGAATGTGTTTTTCATCTAGTTATGAAGATTTATTTTTATATCTAAGTTTTCTTGAAGGATTTTATGGTTTTAGTTCTTATATTTACATTATTGACACATTTTATGTTAATCTTTTAATTTTTTTTTTTTTTTTTCCCTGGAGAGAAGGAGAGACAGCAAGTGTGAGAGGGAAGGGGCAGAGAGAGAGGAAAACAGAGTCTCTGAAGCGGGCTCTGGGCCGAAGTAGATAGCCTGATGCGGGGCTCAAACCCATGAACTGCAAAATCATGACCTGAGCTGAAGTTGGTCACTTCACTGACTGAGCCACCCAGGCACCCCAAGTTAATTTTTTTATATGGTATAAAAATTGAATGAATTTAGCACCATTGTCAAAAATCAATTGGTCTCAGATTTATGACTTATCCCTGCACTGTCAGTTTTATTCCATATCCGTGTTTATGCCAGTACCACATTGTTTTGATTGATTACTGTAGTTTTGCAGGAAACTTTTAAATCATAAAGTGTTATTTAACTTTATTCTTCTTTTTCAAGATTGTTTTGGCTATTTAGGACTCTTTAGAATTCACTGTGAATTTGAGGATTAGATTTTCAATTTCTGCAAAAGAGGCTATTGGAATTTTGATAGTAATTGTGTTGAATTTATAGATAACTTTGGGAGTACTGATTTCTTAACAATACTAAATCTACTGATATATAAACATGGCTTTTCTATATACTTATTTATGTCTTATCTTTTTTTTTTAAGTTTATTTATTTTGAGAGAGAGAGAGAGAGAGCACATCTGTGAGCAGGGGAACAGCAAAGAGAGAGAGAATTCCAAGCAAGCTCTGCACTGTCAGTGTGGAGCCCAATGCAGGGCTTGAACTCACGAATGCCGTGAGATAACCACCTGAGCCGAAATCAAGAGTCTGATGCTTAACCCACTGAGCCACCCAGATGCCTCTATTTATGTCTCCTTTAATTTCTTTCAGCAGTGGTTTGTAGTTTTCAGTGTACAAGACTTTCACTTCCTTGGTTAAATTTATTCCTATATAGTTTTCTTTTTTGATTATACATGGAATTGCTTTTTAAAATTTTCTTTTGTATTGTTCATTGCACATGTGTAGAAACAGAACTGATTTTCACTTATTAATCAGGTACCTTGCAACTTAGTGAACCTTTTTTTATTAGATCTAGTAGCTTTCCTATAGATACTTTGAAATTTTCTATATATGTGATTATATCATCTGTAAGCAGTTTTATTTTATCCTTTCCAATGTGAACACCTTTTATTTCCTTTTCATATCTGACTGCTATGGTTAGAACTTCCAGTACAACGTCGAATAGCAGTGATGAAAGTGTTCATCCTTTTCTGCTGTTGTTTTAAATGTTTTTTAATAAATATTGAAATTAAATATGTTAATCATTAAAAAGTTAGAAAATAAAGCAACAAATACATATAAAAGTGATAAAACTGGAAAAGACTAAAGGAATATAATAAAGATAAGAATAGAATTTATTAAAATGGAAAATAAATAAAAGAGAGATGAGTAGCTAGATCTTTGGAAAGGACTATTAAGCAGAATACAAACTAATATTAGGTTTTGTATTACTTCTGTAGAGTTATATAGGAGAATTGTACTAGAACATATTATGTTGGTTTTAATTACGTCTGTCATTTTTTTGTAATGACTAAAGCAAGTATGGTGTTTTTGTGAATATTTGCCATATAATTCTTCGTATTTTTTCTAAATGTTCTAAATATGTATGACAATAATCATGTGCGTGTATTTTAAAAGAAGATCTAACAGAATGCATAGTTTTTATGGTGTTCATAAATATATTTTAAAACACATTTGTCCTCTAGTTCTGTTACATGAAAAAAGATTATACATTGGGAAAAAGAAATAAAAACCTAAATAATGTTATTTCAGAGAAATTAAGTAATAAGCACGGGAGTTGGGGGAAATCTAACATCATAACAGACTTCAAAGTGAGTTTTTTAAAAGTTTGAAGCATTTATAAAAATTAACTTCCATTTATTTCCAATCTGTTTACCTTTAGCAACTATTATTATTTTTATTTGATAAACTGTGAGGCTTGATTATAGGAGATAAGAAACTGAACATACTAGGGATTACCAAAGGAATGAATAAAAATAGCATATACTTCAAGACATCAAATCAATGCAACTTTAAAAAAATAAATATTTCCATCTGAAACAGCTTCAAAGCTCCATTGAACTTAACTCTCTTCAGATTAAAACAATTTATTTGTTTCTCTTAGAATAAATCAAAATTTAACATTTTATTTGCAAAAATCTCATTCCATATTTCTTTTTCAGAAACATATATTTTCATTATTACAGCATCATCAAAAAGCAAACTGTTAAACGTAAGGAATAACGCTATTTTTTTTCTCTTCGAAATTTTAATAATTTTCTTATTTTTAGTCAAACTCCCCTGGAGCAGAGTTACCAGTATTGTGCAACAAAGCAATACACACTTGTAATGATGACATCTTATTTTATGAAGACGTGGCCGCATTTCAATGAATAAATGCATGAAGTCTCACCGCTCTGTGACCCCATATCTACAGTCTTTTTTCTCTGGTCCCATTCTAGCTCATTACTGTCATAACAAAAGCAGCCATTCTATTTCACTTCTGATCTTATCTGCCCTTTAAAGGTGAAGAAACATAAAAGCAACCACGGAAATAAGAACCTCATATTTGTCTTTCTTTAAATGGCTAGTAAACTCCCTTTTTTTTAGTCAGATTCACTCAGAATAACTGTACCTGTTTTTCCACTAAAGGAGTTTCTTAGATTATGAAACTGTACTGAAAATATAATTGCCCCATCTTCAGCTCATTTTTTTCTCAAACATGCCTTGCCAGTGGATGAAATCTCATTAACATTCAGAAATTATCCCACTGATACCCTGACGATAGCAGGTAAATAGATGAGTGTGTGAGCTGAGTCTCTGTAAGGCATTCACAAGGTCAGAGACAACTCATTAAAATACTGCTAATGGGTCTCTTAATGACAAGGAGCTCAGCATATCATTCTTCATCACTCTCTTCTAAGTCCTGACCCCCAGAATCTTGCTAATTCACATTTATATACAGGTTGAAAGATACTATTAAATATTTAGGATCTGAGAAGTATGAGGTGATTTGCAGTGAAATTAGTCCACCAAAAGTTCTCATAGAAATCAGATAAATGTGGCAGATTAACTACAGAGAATTATCACATCTGATTCTCAGAAGCTCATAAAAGAAAGTGATAAAAAATAAAATAAAATAAAATAAAATAAAATAAAATAAAATAATAAAATAAAATAAAAAAGTGTAAACCTACCACGACAGAGAGAAAAGAAATGACACAAGATATTTTAATAAATCTTTGGAATAGAGGTAGTTGGGCAAAAATTGGTAAGTTAGTTAGATAAATGGGAACAGTTGTTACCTAAGAGCCTTTAGAGTGGAAGAGGGAAAAGTAGCAAAAAACTGCATTTTTGAACAAAGATTACCAAGGATTTGGAAGTGTAAAGGAACACTGGAAGGTAGGGAGGAGGTTCCAGACTGTAAACAGAGTGGTTTAAAATGCAGATTCCTTTCTCAACCAATGTAGTCTAGTGTACCTGTCTCCCTCACACCGACCTGCCTTACTTTTTTTGCAGCTATTTATTTTTAATTTCTCTTGCAGATGCTCTGCATTTACAGATGCAAAGTATAGCAGAAGATGGTGATGAAAGATGACACTAAAAACATGGGCAGTAAATGGGAATTCCCAGGCCTTTACCCCTTGTTGCTGCTGAAATACCTATGGCAGGCATGCGTGTCCCAAGGAATAAGAACAGAGGGAAAGCAATTAGTACAAGAACCACTCCAACTGGAGTAAAATAAAAGAAAGAACAATCAAGTGGGATAATCTTAATTACAATAAGACAGATACTCAAAACAATCATTACCATCACTTTCATTTTTTCTTTAGTTTTAGTATTGTAGTAAATAAGAAGTAAGCACTTTTCAAGCAAAAAGGCAAATATGTGCTATATAAATAAATCATAGAGAGCCCTAATAATGAATACCATATATTCCATTGCATTTTTAGCCAAATGATGTACAAAAGAGACATTTGCCTCTTTTTAGCAATTTCATGTGGTAACTAATGACCTGACTGTCTGTCTGTCTGTCTATCTATCTATCTGTTATTTTTTTCTTACGGTCCATTTAGAATATAAGCTATTGTACTGTTCATCTCATTATAAGGACACTTTTCTTAAAGATTGACTGTTTTTTTCTTTTTAGAAAACTTAAACTTTGTTTAAGTGAAAAATAAGCTTTTCATTTGTCATATTTGTTTTACAACTTATGACAAATATTAGAAAAATATGTATATTTATTGTATTATTACATTCTATTTCATCTCTGAAATGTCCTTTGCTTAAAAATTTTCAGCCATCATCATCATAATCATCACATAAGCCTCTATTAGTCACCTTTTTTGAAATGGGGCCACAACAATTTTAAAAATATGAAAGCTCTGCCATTAATGACAACTGTTTTTATGTAGTTTGATTGCCATTTGTCATTAACGGCTGCTCAATAGGAGGAAATAAAATAGAAAGAAAGAAAATCTGTAACAAAACAGTCATAAAGTGTTAAAAAAGTGTATTTCTTAGTATTTTGTTTAAGTATTTTGTTAAGTACCAGTAGATACTTTTCATTCTATGGTGTGAATTTTTAAAATCACTTTTTCAAACTTATATCCTATAAACTTTTTGTTTGTCAAACAACAACAGTTCCTTGAACTGCTATTATAATAAAATCAATAGAAATACCTTGACCTCTGTATTATAGTAAAAGTAGAAAAAAAAATTTTTTTTTACATCTATGGTAACAAAGTCACATGTTTACATTATGCCCAAAGAGAAAGTTTAGGAAGAAAACACTTGCCAACCCTCCCCACGTGGATGATGCCTTCAGGGAAGAGCATCATCTAAATCTCTTTCTCAACCAGCCTAAGGAAAGGAATGCATTTACCTATCTGCCCAATCAAATAGCAAATAAAGGTTTGGCAGATTCTGGGGGCTGCTAAGGGTTGGAAGAGTGAAAACTATATAGGCTATTGATTTGATTTCCTAATTTTTCATCATGATTAATCCATTTCTTAGGGCATGCTACACACTTTAAAATCATTCGTAAGGTTTAGTCTCTGTTCTTCACAAATTTTATGGCCAAGCGATATAATAAGTCAAGGACGATATAATTAGCATCTCTATGTGTAGAATGCTATAAAACGCTAAGAAGTGCTTTTGCCTCATTTCTTATTTCCCCAGGGATTCAAAGGAGGAGTAGATAATACCATCCACCAGAGTGAGAATTGATTGGCCAGTACCGCTCTGGTGTAGGTGGTAGTAACTGCAACATCTAACGCTAACCCTTAGGCAAGCAGAGGTGTGACTCTTTCTGAGGGATTTTGATAAATATCTTGTATTTGTACTACTCCATAAATGTAAACTGTGTCACTGCATGCTGTTTCATCGGTAAATATTTCTCATAAGACTATATTTTCCTCTGATGCCAGAATACTGTCACAAGAATATAAATTTAGAAATTTTTCTTCAGGATTGACTTTTTGATATCACAATTCTGGTTTATTTCAGCTACATCCATGATTTTCTCAAAGGTAGATTTTTGTTAGCTAGTTTCTGTAGTTATTGCGAGGTTGGCAAAATTCCTGTTAATGCAGAATAAAATGTTCCTATCTAAATTTTACCCATATTTTTAGAAATATTTCATATGTCAGCATCATGGGAGTACTAATAATATAAATTAGGTGAGAACAAAAAACTTTTTAAATATTAACTATTAACTTCAAACATATTTTTCTAAACTCAAAAAAAGTTACTTTAGATTAGCTAATGAGAGCATTTTAAACATTATCTTCCCATTATATTCACCTATTGATTATACAGTGGTAAATTACAAAAAAGATGCTCTTTTCTTCACTTTCAAGAACAATAGCCACCAATTTTTGAGTGCTTGCTATGAGCCAGGATATGGGCTGAACAATTCACGTATTTTTAATGTATGATTTATAACAAATGCATAAAGGTAGACTTCACTCCCATTTTTCAGGTGAAGAAACTGACATTTGGAAAGCTCAAGTTACTTGTTCCGATAGTTAGAAAAAGAAGCCAGAATTCAATTCCGCATCACATTAACCCTCCAAATTCTGCCTACAGACTATTCTATATTGTTCGTTTTTAAAGGGAAACACCATTCAGAGTTTCAATAGTAAGACATCATCATGCCAAAGATTGTCACAATACTGAAAAATCTTAAAACTACTTTTAAAATGTTTACCAAGCATATTAATAACAAAAAAACAATGTTAATGGTTTGCTTTAGGAAGGACACTTTTGACAATAATCTATATATAGGTAATATATTTTCATTCTTTAAAAAAATTTTTTTTAACGTTTATTTATTTTTGAGACAGAGAGAGACAGAGCATGAATGGGGGAGGGTCAGAGAGAGGGAGACACAGAATATGAAGCAGGCTCCAGGCTCTGAGCTGTCAGCACAGAGCCCGATGTGGGGCTCGAACTCACGGACCGCGAGATCATGACCTGAGCCGAAGTCGGACGCTTAACCAACCGAGCCACCCAGGTGCCCCTATATTTTCATTCTTAATACCATTTTTACTTCTTGATAGCCTGACCATTTTAAGAAAAGTTGACTTGATTCAGACTATACTAATTTGAATAGTCGATTCTTTCATAAATATTCTGCATAGAATACAGATTTTTTTAAAATAGAATTAAGTTATATAAAGTGGTTAAGGAATAATTATTTTGATTTCCATATTACAGGACAGGAAATAAAATCTGAGGTCACAAATTACAAAGTGATTGCTCTAAATGTTTAAAGTCATCATTTAACTAAAGACAAGTTGCTTCTTTTGAAAAGATCTCAAAAAATTAAGTAATGTAGTACGTGACATTTTCTTTTTTTTTAAAGTTATTTATTTATTTTGAGAGAGAGACAGAGAAAGAGAGGGTGAGAGCAGGAGTAGAGAAGGAAAAGAGAGAGGAAGACAGAGAATCCCAAGCAGGCTCTGCATTGTCAGCACAGAGCCTGACACAGGATTCAACCCACAAGCCATGAGATTATCACCTGAACTGAGGTCAACAGTTGGATGCTTAACCAACTAAGCCACCCGGGTGCCCCAGACATTTCTTTCTTTAATCACATTTTAATTTTCCAGTGTCTCGTTCTTTTCCCACATTTGCCTTCTGTTAATATGTTGAAGCAGCCTTTATCTCCAAATCTTTCTATATAATCAAATCTACACATATGTTAAGTACATAAAAACATAAACATATACATTTCCCACCATAATAATTTCATGCACTACAATATATTATCACTATCCACATAATATTTTATTAGCAAACAAATCACATATATTTTTTATATTTATTATTATTTATTATTTATTTATTTATTTTGAGAGAGAGAGAGAGAGAGAGCACGAATGGGGTAGAGGTAGAGTGAGAGGGAGACCCAGAATCCAAAGCAGGCCCCAGGCTCTGAACTGTCAGCACAGAGCCTGATGCAGGGCTCGAATTAATGTACCATGAGATCATGACCAGAGCCAAAGTCAGCTGCTTAACCAACTGAGCCACCCATGTACCCCAAATCACATATATTTTTAATCGACTATTAAAGTTAGGCACAAATCAAAAGACGGGCATACCTTAAAATGATGCTCGTCTGAGTATGTCAAAAACAAAATCTGCTCTTTCTACATGGTATTAGTGATAAAGTATCAATAGTAAGGAGTATTTCAGGAATAGCTTTAAAAAATGTTCTCATATTCTTTCATTTGGTCTTACAAAAATCCTGAGTAGTAGAAACAACATGTGTTTTTACCTTCTATTTAAGGATGAGGAAACAAGAACTCAAGCAAAATTACTTATCTTGCACTGTGATTCCAGATCTTCTGATTCTTGGCCCTCGGCTCTCCCCACACACATATGAAGTATCTTTTAGCCATATTGAATATCAGCCAGTTTTTCTATGAAATTTGACTTGAGCTTTTAAGAGGCAAATTTGCCTAACCTACTGAATTAGTTTATAAAACCTATTTTATATAAAACATAGAAGAAAAGATCTGGATACATGCCCTTCATGTTGGTAGGAAACATAGTTATTGATAATGGACTTCACATTCTACTGAGTAGGGTGTCTGGGTTGCTTAGTCAGTTAACCGTCCGATTTCAGCCCAGGTCATGCTCTCACAGTTCGTGGGTTGAAGCCCCACCTCAGGCTCTGTACAGAGCCTACTTGGGATTCTCTCTCTCGCTCTCTCTCTGCCCTTCCCCCACCTGTGCTCTCATCCTCTCTCCCTCTCTCAAAATAAATAAATAAACTTAAAAAGAAAAAAAGATTCCACTGAGTGTCTTTTAAAACTTAATGCAATCCATTGTCTTGGTGGATAAGTCCTAAAATGGGCTCCCAGGCCATTATAATTATTTTTTTTCTAGGTCTAAAAGTATTTCATATTATTATTTATATTGAGTGTTTTTAGAACTCAGTAAACCAAGGTCTCTTTCATTTGCAATTCTACTAAAGAAATATCAAGAACTATTGTCAGTAATTCTTCTAAAAATTCTAAAAGGACTCTTCTAAAGTTGTGATTGTAACACACAAAAATCCTATTAGTCTTGATATTGAAAGACAGTAATAGCACCTGTGTCTCACTTATTTATAAAAATGAGAGAGATAGCACATATCCCTCAGTCCACATAGTCATAAAGTGAAGAGGTAAAACTGAATCTGAGGTATGTAGGAAGCTCCATTAATATGTCTATATATCACCATATCTGCTTAATGTTTTAGATGCATTTCATTTTGCACAATAAGCATTTTCACGACGGAAGATTTTTTTCATCTGAATTCTACATTTAGAAACGAATAGAACTTTAAAAAAAACCACTCTGAATCTTACTATATACACTATTCCTGCATGAAATAAATAGAATCTACATGTTCATCATAGTCTCAGGTTTTAAATTTGTACATCCTAATGTACGGGTATTTGTTTATGGTAAATGTCCAGAGGTAGAATTGCTGGATTAAAGAGTAGGATTCAACTTTACCAAACCATTCTCCACAGTAATGCCAATTCACCCCGTCACCAACAGTGCGGGAGAGTGGTGAATGTAGATTGGCACCTCGTTTTGTCTTCTTATTACTACTAAAGCTACATTCTTTTTAAACCTTATTTTGGTTACATATTTATTTTTTTGTGAAGTGCTTATTCAAGCCTTCGTTGCTGAGAAGTATTCCACTATAAGGTTATAGGATGATATGTTTAATTATTTACCAGCTAATTGACACTTGAGTTGTATATTAGTTTGCTAGGGCTGCCTTAACAAAATGTCACAAATTGGGTGTTTAAACAACATAAATTGATTGTCAAACAATTCTGGATGCTAGAAGTCCAATATCAAGGTGTCAGCTGGGTTGATTCATTCTGCAGAAATGAGGGAGAATCTGTATCTGTCTTATGCCTGGTTTGTCTACAGTCTTTGTCATTCTTTGTGCTTGTAAGCACATCACCACAATCTCTGCCTTCCTGTTTCCAGGGCATTCCTCCTGTAGGTATGTCTGTATTTAAAGTTTCCCTTATTTATACAGATATCAGTTACATTGGATTAGGAGGGCCCCACCCTACTCCAGTATGACCTCATCTTAACTAATTACATCTTCAATGACCCTATTTCCAAATAAAGTCATATTCCTAGCTACTGGAGGGTTAGTATTACAACAAATAAATTTTGAATAAACACAATTCAATCTATAACATGTTGATTCCAATTTTTGGCTATTATGAATAATGCTTTTATGAAAATTTCTACAGAAGTCATTATGTGACTATTTGCAATCATTTCTCCTGGGTATATATTAAGGAGTGATTATCAAAGCTTTTTAATAAGTCTTATTATCTGAAAGAACAAGTATTCTAACTCTTATTTTCTTCAAGGATACCTTATTGTATTCTTAACATTTCCATTTGCAAAGAAATTTTAGAATTAGACTTTTAAGTTCTACAAAATAAGAAAAAAAAATAAAATGGAAATAAAAAGGAAAACAAAGTATTTTGATTGGATTATGTAATAACTATAGATCAACTTATGAAAAATTTATGTTTACCATATTGACTATCTCAGTGCATGAACTCTTTATATTTCTCCATTTCTTTAAGTCATATTTAATTATCTTTATTAATTATTTATATTTATTTGTGGACAAATTGTATAAATTTTTATTTTTCTTATGCTATGTTTTCATGATATTAAATATAGTTTTTATGAGGCTTGATTTTTAACTGTGGATTTCTAGAATATAAATACAATAGACTTGTCAAAGAGTGATTTTTCTGTTCAAAATCTTTCTAAATCCTCATTCTAATTTATTCATACATTTTAAATTATTTCTATCTGCACAGACATTAATGGCAAATAAAAAGTGATTTTTTCTTTTATAATCTTTATACATGTCATTGTGTTTATTATATTAACACCCTGGCATAAACCTCTACTAAAAATGAATTAAATTAGAGGCAGTAATGAACATATTTGTTTTATTCCTCATGTGAAAGGTAAGATTTTCAATGTGTCATTATTAAGTATGATTTTGTTTAAGGTCGATTTTTTTTTTTTTTTTTTTAATGCTTTAAAGAGAGAGAGACAGCAGGGGAGAGGCAGAGAGACAGACACAGAATGGAAGCAGGCTCCAGGCTCCCAGCTGTCAGCACAGAGCCTGATGCAGGGCTCAAGCTCACGAATTGTGAGATCACGACCTGAGCCTGAGTCGGACGTTTAACAGACTGAGCCACCCAGGCGTCCCTAAGGTAAGTAGTTTTTATAAGAATTAAAGAGCAATCTGTGTAGATGCTGCTTTTAGGCAACAAGCTTGAGCAACGGGAACCTGAGCGGGGCAAAAGGGTCCAGAGTGACCACGGATCCTCCTGCTCCCTGCAGTGTATTCAGTAAACTGCTATCTCCTTTGTTCTGCCTTGGGTGAATTCTTTCACTGCCCGCGCTGCCGGCCCCCACCCATTTGGGGGGGCAGGAAGGCTGTCCTTTTAAGTACTTCATAATTTAAGATTTTTTATAGGAAGATGGGTGCCTGAGTGGCTCAGTTGGTTGAGTGTCCAACTTCAGCGCAGTTCATGATCCTAGGGTTGGTGAGTTCAAGCCCTGCGTTGTGACTTTGAACCCCACATGGTGAGTTCAAGCTCCTCATCAGACTCTCTGCTGTCAACGCAGGAGCCGAGCTTCAGATCCTCTGTCTCCCTGTCTCACTGCCTCTCCCCCACTCTCAGGCGCGTGCTCTCTCTCTCTCTCAAAAATAAACATTTTAAAAAGAGAGAGAGATTTCATAGGGGGGAATAAAAAATGTTAAATTTTAGCTATCACTTTTTCTGCATCTTTTAAAATAATCACATACTTTTTTCTGCTTTAATTTGTTAATGGCATGACTCACATTTATTGATTTTTAGGGATTAATCCGACTATGTATAGCTAGTATCAATTCTACTCGATAAACATGTATTTGTTTTATTAGTATTTTGTTTAGAATTTTTGCTTCTATGTTCATAAAACTGGTTGTTAATTTTGTTTTATCATATTAGTCTTTCATGTTTTTTGCTTTAAGTTAAATTAGCCTCAAAAATGAATTTGGTGTGGGGCACCTGGGTGTCTCAGTCCGTTAAGCATCCGGCTTTGGCTCAGGTCATGATGTTGCGAATTGTGGGTTCGAGCCCTCGTGGGCCTCTTCTGACAGCTCAGAACCTGGACCCTGCTTCAGATTCTGTGTGTCTCTCTCTCTCTTCCCTCCCCGATCACATTCTGTCTTTTTTTTTCTCTCTCTCTCTCTCAAAAATAAACATCAAAAATAAATTTTAAAAATGAATTTGGTGAATGTACCCTCTTTTTCTTTCTCATAGATACTTCATTTAAGATGAAGAATTATCAGGGCGCCTGGGTGGCTCAGTTGGTTAAGTGCCGACTTTGGCTCAGGTCATGATCTCACAGTTGGTAGGTTTGAGCCCTGTGTCAGGCTCTGTGCTGATAGGTGGGAGCCTGGAGCCTGCTTTGGATTCTGTGTCTCCTCTCTCTCTGCCCTTCCCCACTCATGCTTTCTCTCTCTCAAAGGTAAATAAACATTAAAAAAATTTAAAAACAGATGAAGAATTATCTTTTTCTTTATATCACTGGCAACAGCCTCACTAACTAAAGCATTGAATCTGAATCCCAAAAGTTCCTATCCTAACCACAGCAGAAGCCTCACGTTCCACATTTTCTTTTGGGCCTCAAATGCCAGGACTTTACCATTCCTCAAAGTTACTGACCATGCACTAATATGCTGGAGTTTTATAAATAAATAGCATTCTTCTTGTAATAATTGTCTACTGTGTTATAACAAATTACCACGAGTTTACTGTCTTACAGTTCTGGAGATGAGAAGTCTGAAATCAGTCTCACTGGGTTAAATTTATGGTGTCAGCAGATTCTAGGGGAGAATCTGCTCCTTGCTTCCTCCAGCTTCTAGTGGCTACTTGCTTTCATTGGTCTGTGGTGATATCACCTCAATCCCTGCTTCTATCATTACACGTATGTCTTTCTTTCAGTCTGACCCTCCTCTTAAAAGGAACCTCATGATTATATTGGGTCCACCTGGATAATCTAGAATTAGGCTTCCCAACATCTTTAACTAATTGAATCTGCAAAATCCTTTTTGCTGCGTAAGACAACATACTTACAGATTCTGGGGAATAGGACGCAAGACGTCATAACCACTATTCAGCCACCACTATCTGCTCTCTGGCACACAAAGATTCACATCTTTCCCACATGCAAAATGCATTCGTTCCATCCCAAACTCCCCCCAAATCTTCGACCATTGTATTATTAACTCAAGTTCAAATCTCACCTAAGGTTTACCAGCTCTAAAGCCCCAAATTCTATGATCTAAATCATCTACACTAGGTACAGGTGAGGCTCTTAGTATAATACATCCTGGGGCAAGATTCCTTTCCATACGTGGACTTGTAAAAGTAGAATACAAGTTATCTATGTCCAAAATACAATAATGAGGCAGGGATAGGATATCAGTTGTAGACATTCCTAATCTAAATGGGGAAAAAATGGAAGGAAAACAGGAGTTATTGAAGAGGTGCCCAAGAGATTTCCAAATCCACAGGACAAACTCCCAAAGATTTCAAGGCCTGAGTGTAATCTTCTGTGTCATAAGTTTCTGTCTCCTGACCCTGCGTCTCTGCCTATGAAGTTATCTTTCCTTTTTTTTTTTTTTTTTTTTTTGAAGGATAGCATGTGTTTGCAGCTGAGTAGCATTGTCAGCCCATTTCCTTCAAGTAGAATTTTGGGAATATAATAGCCTTTTTTATTATGTCCTCTTTATGTCTCTTTCAGTCTAAGCTGGCAGTGTTTCTGCTGGGCTAACATTCTCATAGCCTTGTAGACCTCCCATCTGCATCTCCTAGATTCACTCAGTTAGACAAGAGGATCCTCCAAAGATCTTTGGTGGATAATCTCAATTGGAGTTTTGATTTCTGCTAAGATGACTGAGGGGATCCATGAGTAATGGACCCAATTTCTTCAAAGAACCCTCCGTGTGATGGCATACTTTGAACTTTCAACCCTTCTGAGACACTAGAAAAAACATTGCCCAGCTATACACCTGGCGTTCTGTCTGGAGCATGCTTTTTGGTAATAAATTTCCTGATTTTAACAATCTGGGTGGCCTGAGAATTTCCCAAACAGAACGACTTAAGACTTCTTTGCTTAACATTTTTTTCCCTCAACCCATCCCTTTCCTCACAGTTTAAGAAGCAGGAAGAAATGAGCCACACCTTCAACTCTGTACTTAGAATGCTCTGCTAGAGCGGAGTTCATCATTTCCCTGTCTTGTATACCATTTAACTGCAGAATACAAGTCAGCTAAGCTTTCCGCCACTATACAACACTAGATAATAATGGCTGATTTCATCATTGCATTTAAAGGAGAGATAATAACTTTCAGAATTTGATGGATCAAGAGATAGAGATTTCAGTTATGAAGATTATGAAGAGCAAAACAAAATAAAAATATTGAAGGAAGGGGGAAAAAGATATTGGAATAGAGAGGTGTTAGATATACTCCTCATTCTCCATAGTAGAAAATCAGAAGTTACAATTTCAAAATGATCAAGCAAGAAATAGACTTGGAGCAACAGAAGATCCACCAGAATTATGCAAGCATGCAAGGGATGAAAACTGAAAAACCCTGGAAATTAGGACTCTGAATAGAGGTTTGTGGCAGGGCAAACTACAATTTTTATATCATATTTTATTTACTATGTTAATTTTTCTTTGCAACTGGTTTGTTTATCTTTACAGTGAATTGAAACCTCACATAGCTTTCTCTTACCATCTCCACAAGAAGACTTTCAATATGGCCAAATTAGAAGATGCTAAATGCAAAGCGAAGAAGAAGAAGAAGAAGAAGAAGAAGAAGAAGAAGAAGAAAAGAAAGAAAGAAAGAAAGAAAGAAAGAAAGAAAGAAAGAAAGAAAAAGAAAGAAAGAAAGAAAAAGAAAAAGGGGGGGCACCTGGGTGGCTCAGTTTGTTAAGCATCCAAGTTGGGCTCAGGTCATGATCTCACAGTTTGAGTTCGAGCCCCACGTTGGGCTCTGTGCTGACAGCTCAGAGCCTGGAGCCTGCTTCGGATTCTGTGTCTCCCTCTCTCTTTGCCCCTGCCTTGCTTGTGCTCTCTTTATCTCTCAAAGATAGAAATTTAAAAAAGAAAGAAAGAAAAGATCGGGACTAGTATGACTTTTGTTTTTCAGAGGGCTAGAGGATTGATGAAGTGATTTAATTTATTACTTAATTTATATTCTTCCAAAAGTATTTCATATATAATTATTCCATCTTTGCAAATCCAATCTCTCTTAAAAGACTCGAGATTATATATTTTAAAAATATTTTTAGGACTGTCTACCATCTCTAGTTTATGCACTGCAAATCCCACAGTAGGACATTTACATGCACTTATTGAGTAGAATTATCTTGAAGTTAATTGACACATAGGAGACAGACCAAACTGAATGTATAATACTGAATGAGCAGGGTGAAAAGGTCATCAGGAAAGACTGGAGTCATCAGGAAAGAAGAGGATTTTGATCTTGATCCCTAAAGTGATGAGCAGAAAAGACCATTGGAAGGAAAAATCCTGACTTCCTAAAAAACAAATCTGTCCATGTCATTCTAGTCCTTAAATATATATATACATATATATATATTTAAGGCATGGGTTCTTCTTCATCATTTCTAACTTAAATTTTAACCACCCTAGCATGATGTAGAATTGCTAGCACGATTGTGCTTGACTGCTGCCAATGCAACCTTATTTCCTTCCACCAGAGCCACTAGAAATGGTACTCCCCTGAAGCACCGAGGGAAAGGCTGGAGCCTTACTTCTAGAATCCCCCTACAGTAGGATTCCCATTCTGCCAATGAGCAGCACTAGTGTGAGATTTATAAAGTGGTAGAAAAGGTTATTCCATGTACTTCAGGGTAGAAACATAAGAATGAATAGACAGTGGGTAGGAGTTTTTGCTAGTGGCTTCCAAGTGAAATCTTAGAGCAAAGAGATCACTGACAATGTCTTCTCTGTGCTGGTTTCTGCATCTTCACTGCATTGCCTACTTCATAATCTGAAACAATGCGTGGAGAATATACACATATAAAATATAAACTAGGTATTTTGTTTCGGTACTAGAAAAATAGCTTTTAGCATATATTTTTAAATCGAACCTTTAACACTATTTTAAATAAGATTTATCCCCTGACCAAATCTTTGAAACTAGCATAGAAGATCACAGGTACAAGAAATTTCTAGAATATTTAAATTCTAATTCTCAAATTGAAGTTACTCCTCTTTTTTGATAAGTCTGAAATAAGAAAGCTCAGGTTCTCAGTTTGTTTTTACAGTTTACCTTTTTTTATAACATTCTTTATGCTGTAAAATCTACCTTGTCTAATCATATTCCCTTAGAATGAAATTACACAGATACAGTTAATATTAACCGAACAAACTTTTGTCAATAGTACCTCCTTTAACTGAAAGGCTGTAATTAATTCACTTACTAAAAATCTGAAATTCTATTTTAAAATTTCCCAAAAGAAAAGAGCTATCCAAAAAAGCATTGAAAGTTTGACAGCTTAATCTTCTCAATATGTCACTGTAAGAATTGTAAACTGCTGTCAGATTTTGCTGCTTTTGAGACTGACAGAACTGGTATGACAAAGATCAAGTGCTGGGAGAAAGTGTCACGTTTGGAGGTAGTTTGGAAATGAATATTGAGAAGAAGAATAAACAGAATTGCACTTAAGAGATTAGATCAGTTAAACGTAACAATTTAGAACCACCTATGCAGAATTACAAGGATAATGTTAAAAGCTGATTGTTTTTGCAAAGCATGCAGTCTGTTATCATTTGAATTCGTGTCAAAAGGTGCTCTTCCAGATTCTAAAGTCACACCCGCCGTAGAGAAGTAACTGAATTCCCTTTAGCATTTCTTTCTTCAGCTGTTCTAATGGTACATTTATTCTCGGCAAAACAAAAAGCGGATAACAAAATATGTGTATGAATACTTTTTCCAGGTGAAAGATCACGATGCCTGTTCATTTAACCTGATTTTACTGTCCATCCTGTTACAGAGAATGCCATTAGCTGATGCTTCCATTAGTAGATTCAGCCTCAGCTGAATACTTTGGAGTGAGAGTACCCTTGTCTTCCATCAGTTTCCTCTGAGCTCCACTTCAAAGATTGCACAAGATTTCCATTCAAATAGATCAATTCCATTACTGCTTTGTGAGTTGTTTGCTGTTGCTTTTCTTCCCTGAACCCAATCTCCCTACCTCATTTCCTTCCTGATTCTATGTCATTAGAACATATGTCTGCCCTTTCTCTCTCTCTCTCTCTCTCTCTCCTTCAACCTAATTTCTGTGAGCTGCTTTGATTTTCTGTCATCAGTTGTGGATTAAGGAGTGGGTCAGTAAGGCAGACGCCTGAGGCAGCAATCTTGAAGGAATGGATTTCGAAAGAGAAAATTGTATTTACCAGAACTCCTCCCCAGAAGTGTGCAGCAGCACGGAATTGGAAGGAAAATCTTGACGAGCCCTGTAGTTAGAGGATCAGATTACCCAGAGACTTGCTTAAGACTGGTAGTTGGTCAATCACTTGTTTTCCACCAAGGGTAGGGCTTGTCAGAGGCAGAGCTTTTCTTTGCTGCCTTTTTTCCCCCCTAGCTTTATTTTCTTCCACCAAAGCCATTGGAATGAAGCTTCCGTGATTGCAGAGGAGAAGCCTGGAGCTTCATTTCTAGAATTCCCTGCCAGTAGGATCCCCATTTTTCAAACGAGTAGCACTAGTGTGAGATTTGCAAATTGGGGTCTTGGACTGAACTGACTGGGGCCATTAGAAGGCAGTAACCTAGTGTTCCTTCATTGTCTTCAGGTACACTCCATGTCCTTAAAAAATACTCATAGACCATTGGAATGATGGGATGTAAAATTATCAGCAAGCCCAGCTCCCATGAGTATCTTTCTGTTCCTGCCCGCTATTACCTGTTGTCCTTTGGTGTTCAACCTGGCAGGAGAGTGATGCAGTTGAGAACCAACTGTGAAGAAACTCTTTCAAATGGAGTCCATTTTAGGATTCATATCATGATTGCTCTACATCTTAACAACTTTGAGAGAGAAGAGATCAAACAAATCAAAGCTCTTCCTGTTATAGAGGGCTAATGAAATTTGAACCCAGTCAAATTAGTGGCATATATAGGATTATAAGCTTTTTTCCCAATAAAATGTTCTTTAATCTGTGAACAGTATGTGAATGGTATGATCTATGTAGATACCTGGACAATAATATGGCCAACGGTATATTCTTTGGAGTTTGACACCATATTTTGTTGTATTCACAAAAATTACCTTCCACTAAAACAACACTAAACCAACCTCATTTACATGCTTTTGCTTTATTTCATAATCAAATGATTTATTTCTCAGAATCCTTACCAGGTGTTTGGTGACAACATCAGTTTCTAGAATGTCAATACATTCTAGATGGCTTTCAGTGTTTCCTGATTTTAGTATTATTTAGGTTTTTATCTGTAGTACTACAACCAATACAAAATACAGTAAAACCTTGGTTTGTAAGCATAATTCATTCCAGAAACATGCTTATAATCCAAAGCACTTGTATATCAAAGTGAATTTCAAGGACCATTGGCTCAGTTGTGATCATGTGACATTTGGCACCAGATCCTACTCATATTGCAAGACATCGCTTGTTTATCAAGTTATAATTTATTAGAAATGTTTGCTTGTCTTACAGAACACTCTCAGAACAAGTTACTCACAATCCAAGGTTTTACAATAGTTTGTATTCTCTCTACCTCTTAATCTGAATTTTAATTTAGCTTCCAAGGGTATTGTTATTACACAAAAATCTTAGGATAATAGCCTCCATACTCTGAATCATTGTGTGTGTGTGTGTGTGTGTGCATACATTTTGGGGAGACAAGTGTGAATTTCATATTTATTGTTGTATTATTGAGAATGGAAATATAAACTCAACTTAATAACAATAGACCAAGTATATAAATTTATCACTTTCATTGACATTGAGAAATAACCAGGTTAGATGGCACTGATATTCCACATAACTATGAAGTGATAATTATAGAATAATCCTAGAATCTCTAAAGTTAAAACTCTAAATCTATATAAAAGAAAAATTATTATTCATCAAAGTATTTCTCAAAGACGACTGTGAGGTATCAGGATACATTTTCATTGTTAAAAGTTGTGGACAATATTTTTACAGATATTTTAAATTATATATTTTATTAATTTTATTTTACTACTTTTGTTTATTGTTATTTTATCCTACTATGTATAATTTACACGTTAAAATTATATTTATATTAATAGTTGGTAACAGTGGCACATGAAAATAGCTATGAAACACAGGCTCAGGAAACAAGGGCAGGAGAGGAATAAGATAAAATTCATGTAGCTATTATCATATGCATATGATTATATGATTATATGCATATGAGTGAGTGATGGACCTCTAGGAAAAAATGTTATTGAATGAATGAATGAGTGAATGAATAAACAAATGGAAACGCTCATTTTCCAAGGCAATGCTAAGTATTTATTATTTACATTTTAAGCATTCTAGGGTCACTTGCAAATGTTTAAGAAAACTTTTTTTTTTTTCATTGATAATACAAAAAAGCATCACTAATTTTGAAATACTCATCTTCATTGAACTGAATACGTAAAACAGCTTCTCCCTGGTCACTTTTAGAATGAAGTGGCTTTCTTTTTTTTTGTTTTATGCAGGGTTAAAATATATTTTTTCACTTATTTTCTGCTAGTGTGTCAACATATGCATGCAGAATGTACATGGCTATCCAATACACATAATCATTTTTAACCATTAAGGAACATGACATTTTGTTTGTTTATTATTAATTATTTTTATCTCATCTTATTTATTTTTTTCGTCATCATAAGTGTACTCTCTAATCCTCATCGCCTCTTTCACACATCCCCCCACCCACCTCCCCTCTGGTAACCTTCGGTTTGTTCTCTATAGTGAAGAGTCTATTTCTTGGTTTGTCTCTCTCTCTCTCTCTCTCTCTCTCTCTCTGTTTTTTTTCCCTTTACTTGTTTGTTTCATTTCTTAAATTCCACATATGAGTGAAAGTGTATAGTATTTGTTCTTCTCTAACACGTTACTTTTTTTTTAAGGTTTTTATTTATTTTGAGAAAGAGAGAGAGAGAGCATGTGAGAGAGTGGGGGAGGGGCAGAGAGAGAGAAAGAGAGAGAATCCCAAGCAGGCTCCATGCTGTCAGTGCTGAACCTTACATGGGGCTCTATCTCACTGAGCAAAAATCAAGAGCCAGAAGCTCAACCAACTAAGCCACCCAGGCCCCTCACATAATTTATTTTTGAAGCATTTTCTTACACCTCGAATAAAGCAGATGTATACAAAATCAAATTTTTAATAACACTTTGCATTATTGTTTCTATTCTAGCTAAATTCAGCACTTGAGAAAAAAAATCTCAAAGATGCCTTCCAGTACTATCTTTTCCCCTTCAACTCAGTGATCTCTGTCAGACTTTGACAGCTTAATCTCCTCAATGTGTCACAGCATGAACTGTAAACTGCTATCGTGTGTCAGTCTGCTTCTGTGGCAGATAGAAATGGTATTGAGTCAAGTGCATGAAAATGAAAACATTAAATAATAGTTAAATCTGCTTTCATTGCTAAAATGTATAATTCCATACTTGATAAAGTACAATCTTAATTATTTCAATAATTTATTTAGTAATTCAATAATTAATTATAGTACAACAACTGTAAATATAGAATCAGTGTCAGGCCTGGGAAAAATATGATGCAAATGGCATTTCCTTCAACATCTTTCTGATTCCTAATTCTATTTCCTTTATCCACTTGTGTTATCTTATTCTCCTGCTACATGCATCATTGTCCTCTTAAAAGGCCATAGTTTCCCATATGACAAATTGATTATAAGGCAATTTCTTCCTTAAGTACAAACCAGTCAAAATGTCCATGTCTTAGACTTTATTCTTAGAGAAAGCCCTTAGTTAATTGAGTGCTTTATTGACACTCTTACTATGATGGAAAAAACATAACTCTTACTAGAATATCAAATATTAGTTGCTACCAACTAATATTTTAGTCTTCGTGGAGTTTTTCACATCCTAAAAGACAATTTCTGAAAACATTGTAAATGTGTGTAAGTAGCATTTCAGAGACTATATAGTTCAATTGGAAAAGCATCTTGGTATAATTAATCTTCATGCACTATATATTGTTACGCTTGCCATATCATACGTGCCTAGAGATTTCTTCGTCTTTTTCTACGTGTAAATCTTCCCTTTCCTCATTGCCAATTCTTCCCATTAATATAGAAATTACATATAGCAAATATACATCATATATATGTCAATATAGATATGTCCATCAGTTATCCTTGACACCCTCTATTTCTGTTTATTTCTCCTTCAGCATTTTCAATCAATCAATAAGATGTCTCAGTTTTCAACTTATACAACTCTCTCTATTCCTCTCCAACAGCACCTCCACCAGTCTTGCCCAAGCTTTCATCTTCTTTCCACACGATCTGCTAGGATAAGTTCTGAAATGGACTTCCAGCAACCTACTTTGTTCTATTCCATTTACTTCTAACAGTCACAAGACTGCACAAGCACTAAATGCCTTTAGAGACTCTCCAAGCTACAGGGAAAAAAAAAAAAGAGAGAGAGAGAGAGAGAGAGAGAATTATACATATGCAGTAGATAATTATGTAATGAAACCCCTCCTCTGTATGACCAACAACAATCATGTTGTAGTCAATAATTATTTTCGTTATTCCTTCTCTGGCTTAAAAATTTTAAATAAGAATAAATTTTAATGTCAGACGTACCTTAATTCAGTTTAACTATTTCAAATGTAAATGGATATTTGCACTTTAATCTTATTAATCATGCACCTTTGATCTTGTTAATCTATAGTCCTAATTTCTTTCCAGTTTGAAAAACAGTTATAATCCTTTATCATTTTTTATATGAAGTCAATTCAGGTGATATTTAAATGATAAATATGTGACTTAAAACATTGAACAGTTCTAAATGAAAGCAAGACAGGTTTTTCTAAGCAAAGTAAAAACTCATGAAGAAAACAACTTACTGCATACAGGAAAAGAATTAATTTCCTATGGAAAAGAGTATGATAAAGAGTGAGGAAAATAATAAGCTGGGGGAAAAGATTACAATATACATTGCAGGAAAGTAAAAATAAAGACATTATAATCCTTATTTAAAAAAAATGGACAAATGAATGATTACCAAAACAAAATCATAACCATACAGATGGCCAATAAGCACATAAAATTGTATTTTGTCTCATTCATTCTAAAAGATGTAAAGCAAAATAAAGTACCACTTTCTTTTATCAAATTGAATAATATTTTATAAATTCTGATGATGCCTAATAGATTGGCAAGTTTGTGAAAATAAAAAACTGAAGTTGTGCGAGTTTTCTTTAATGGAATATTACAAGTAGAGTATTTTACAATATATGTGAAAACTTCTAAGTGAAACAGCTTATAATCAAAGTGTCCCATCATCTGCAATGACAAATGAGAATGTTGGAATGCATAGCATGTGTCTCCAATTTGCAAAAGTAGATGTAGAAGTAATGGGGTTAGAGGATTCTGAAACACATTTATTATTCATATGAATTTAAAGATTACCTGATTTTCTCAATTAAAGAAAAATGCTTATGAAAAATGAGAATATTGGAAAGTTTAAAAATTCAAACTTAGATGACTATTTAGTAAATCTAATGTGGAACTAAATATACTCTGTGAATGTAAACTATCTGTTTTTACTTAATGGTTTTAACTGCTATGTGTTTATTCTTTACTTTTTTGTTTGAAAGAAAGATTTTTTGCAACCCCCCCCAAAGAGAAATTAGAATACAATTTCCTTAAGAACTAGATATTTAACTATTGACTTTTTTTAATTGACATTTCTCTAATATCTAAAAGACCCCTGGAACGTAAGAAAAGCTCTATAACTTTGTTAAAGAAATAGATTAATGGATAAATTAAAAATAAAACAAATTCCATAGACCAGATATATTTTATTAGAGTGGAAACATAATAAAATGTACTTAGATTATATTAAATAAAAGAATTCTAGGAGCTTTTATAACATTGACAGTGGTTATATTATATATATATACATATATATACACACACACGTATTGGTATATAATATACTTAATATTATATGTAACACATAAAATATATATGTATAAAATAGATATTTGTATATAATTTATTATATATGATATATACATTTTATGCATATTGTGTATATAAAAAATAAGTGCTGTTCGAATTACTTCAGCATTTCATAAAATGGCACAGAATTCTAACGGCTAATAAAATATATCCTGGAATATACATAAAGACGGAAAAAATGCATCTTTTAGGACAGACACATGAGGGCAACGTGAGGATGTACTAGAGAGATAACTGGATCAAAATTCCAGAGGCTCAGAATCTAGCTCCAACTCTGCCATGAACTAGTTTTGTGACTTTGGGCAGATCAGCTAAATTTTTGGACACCATTTTTTTTTTTCACCTATACCTTGAGCAGAATAGATTTAATTATATCTTTAGGTCTTTCCAGGTCTCACATTCCATGTCTACTGGAAAGTTTGTGCTTCTGCCTCTAATCAGGTTAATTTTTTTAAAGTTTATTTATTTATTTTGACAGAGAGAGGGAAAGAGAGAGAACACAAGCTGGGGAGGGGCACAGAGAGGGAGAGGCAGAATCCCAAGCAGACTCTGCACCATCAGCTCAGAGCCCCACGTGGAATTCGAACTCACAAACTGTGAGATCATGATCTGAGTTGAGCTCAAGAGTTGGACACTTAACTGACTATGCCACCCAGGCACCCCACAATCAGGTTAATTTATACAGTAATATGTGGCACCTGGGCATCCGGCTTCAGCTTAAGTCAGGATCTCAAGGTTTATGGGTTCTAGCCCTATGTCCAGCTCTGTGCTGACATCTAGGAGCCTGGAGCCTGCTTCAGAGTCTGTGTCTTCCTCTCTCTCCCTGCCCCTCCCCTGCTTGTGCTCTCTCTCTCTCTCTCTCAAAAATAAAAAAAATATTTTATTATAAATAATAAAAGATAGCAATAATGATTATACTATACACACATAAATTGAGACCAAGGTTTATCTTTGTTTTAGTATACTCCACACATAATGCTACATTAGTTACAGGTGATTTGACAAGTTTATACATTATGCTAGGTTCACTACAAGTTTAGTTACCATGTGTTCTGTTAAATCAATGTCAAAATAGCACTGATTGTATTCCTTATGCTGTGCTTTTATACCCTTGATTTATTCATTACATACTGGGAAGCCTGTATCTTTCTCTTCCCTTCGCCTGTTTTTCCCAAGTCCTCACCCCACTTCCCTCTGTCAGCCACTTATGAATGAAATTATATGGTATTTGTCTTTCTCAGTTCAATTTATTTCACTTAGCATAATACCTTTTTGGTCCATTCATGTTGTCACATGTGTGTGTGTGTTTGTGTGTGTGTGTGCACGTGTGTGTGTGTGTGTGTGTGTGTGTGTGTGTCGTCTGTACCAAATCTTTATCCACTTGTCTGTACATGGACACTTAGGTTGCTTTCATAGCTTGGCTATTGTAGATAATGCTGCAATGAACATAGTGGTCTTAAATATAGCTTTAAAATAATAAATTTCAAAACAAATGTGAATAAAATAAAGTTAGCAAAAAGATTTAAATTTGAGAATACATAATGGAATTATTAGGCTAACCTTGCTGTCGCCAGGCCCTGTAGCATCCTCTCTCCAAAGCGGTAGTCATTTTATTTACTTTTACAAACAGATCTATCTTGATTGATCTGAGGACCAGTTGTGTCCTTAATCGGAAGAAATTAAAGAACTATTAATTTTAAAGTCAGGTGATTCAGAATTGAATTTTATCTTATTCCTCTCCTGCCCTTGTTTCCAGTTTTAGCAATATGGCTTCTGTTTATTTTGTTTGTTTTGTTTCTGTTTTTTTTTTTTCCCATGGGATTCTAGAGCCAGTAATGGGAATTTTTTTGCCCCATTTCATACCACATGTTCTCAAAAAACAAATATTTTATATTTCTTTCTGTGAAGATATCCCAGATGACTCCCAAGTTCAAATAAATTATTTAGTTTGAGAGTATGACATTTGAAAAGGTTAATACTGACTGTAAAAGATCATTTAGCAAATGAAAAAATATATTTGGGTAAGCAATGACATCTATATAAGACAGAAAAATTATGCATGTACCCATATATAATATATATGTGTGTGTACATAGACACATATAGAAATATACATGCACAGACATACAGGTGTATATATATATATATATATATACACTCATATACATACTTATATATATATATATACATATATAAGTATATATATATACTTTTATATATATACTATATATATACTTATATACATATTTATATATATACATATATAAGTATATGTATATATATATATATACTTTTATATATATATACTTATATATATATGCTTATATTATCAGTACTTTAAATAAAACAAAATAGGATGATTTTTTTTTTTCACTCTCCTTCAATTCCAGGGTATTTAGTAAGAAACATTCTTTGGAGCAAAAAATGGTAAATGCAATGTTTCAGAATAGTTTCTATTTAGAACAGAAGGATAAATGGAAGCTGGCTAGGAGGTAAAGTGGATACACGTTAAACATAAAGAAAGATTAAATCTAAAATTTAAAATAGAATGCCACCCACCATATACCTATGGCATCAATAGTTTTGTTGCCCCCTTATAATTATTAATGGTGCCCATCTTTTAACTCTTGAAAGTATCCTGTTTTGGATGATAATTTATATGCTTGCTTTACTTATGCATTATACAGTGTTAGGAAAATGGACAAAGTCCACTGCTACAGGTATAGAGCAAGGGCCAGGCAGGGAGAAGTACTCAGATTCACTGTGGGAAAAAGTCTCTTTCCTTTATTCCATCTCTACCACTCTTCAAATGGCAGGACAAAATTCAGTAGTCTTGTCTCTCACCAAGCAATGTCTATAGGCTCTCCTGTGGGTGTGATATAATTGAGTCTACTCTTGCCTGTTGGTGAACCATTATTCCTAGCACCATGAAGATACATGATTTCAGTCTGTTCTAGCTCAATGCTATAATATGTTGCATAGTTCCTATGTTTTTATATAATCCTCCATAAACTAGAGAGGTGGCTTCTTCAAAGATGAGTTATGAATAGCTGTGTTTAAATTATATAAAGGTCATAAGCCCCATATAAAAGTAGAACATAGCAAATGATCATCCCCAGACTCTTGCCGGCTCCTTACCAGGATTGCAATAACACTCAGGGCAAATTCAGAGAGCATAAATTGAGAGTATAGCATGTCTGAACATAGAGGATTTGCATTTGTTACGTGAGTTCATTTAATGTTTCTCTAATTCCTCTGAGTTTTGCATTTCATAGACAGCCAGCTCAGTATGAAAGCTATGAAGCTGTTCCAGAATCATCTAAAAGAAGCATTTAGTAACAGATGGCAATAAAAACACTAGAATGGGCCTTATTTTGTTTTATTTTATTAGACCAAGGTTATGGCCACAGTTATGAACTTAATCTGCCTTTTTTTTTTATAGCCATGATAGTGTTTTACATTGCATTCGTATCACCAGCTGCCTTTGCTGAATCAAATGCTCTTTCCTGCTTAATGCAACTAAGCAGCAGAACAAATACCACAGTTAGTGTAGCATCTTATCAGTCTGAAAATAGAGTATTTCTAAGAAGGCTGTTTGGAGCATGGGTAACAGACATGCTTCGTTTTAAGTTAAATGCATCTCTAGAACCAAAGAACAAAAATAAACATCAATTTTAAATAATGAAGAATCTTTAGTAATATTCATGACTAAATCAAAACATGTCGGAAACAAGGGGGGGAACGATACAGCCATAGCAAACAATGAAAAGGGTAAGATAAGTGAAGAGAATCTGGTCGTATAAAGTGGTCTCTAATCTGTCCAACAAATTCTTCTTTAGTTCAATTTCAGATTTGGGTTATTCTATTTCCTTATGAAAATAAACAAGACGCAGGATTCAAAATAGACAAAGGACAACTGAAGCTCTCACAAGACAGAGTCCACAATGTGTAAAAAGGTTGTATTTTTCATGGCTTACTCAGATCCAAACACATTTCCTTGTGTAAAAAACAGAAGAGTAAATTAGAAATACTTACAGTAGGCTAGGAGATTCTAGTTAATCGACAATACAGTAGAATTTATACCATTAGTACTATTGATTTCAGTAACTCTAACTTCCTTAAACACCCTAGCTTTGTCACACTTGTGCCCATATTAAATTTCTATTTATTTCTTGTGCATAGCAGTTTTGCTCTTTTTTTTTTCTCACTGCCACTATCCCAGCTATCTTTTGATGCTAGTTTGCTTTCCAGGTACCAAGAAGGCGATGGCACGAATATTGTGCGTGAGCATTTAACCCGTGTCAAAAAAACTGAGGTGCAAAGTTTATTGGCATTTTGATACATGCATCAGTCATGATTGAGTTTTGTTAGAATGATTTAGGATGTGAAATCCAGGTAAACTCTGATTATACTATGCTATGTACTATACACTTTAGACTCTCAGCCCAGAAAACTGAGGATCAGATACAGTGAACTTACCTGCCACCAAGTCTCATTCCTTAATTGTAACATGAAACATCAGAGATTAAGAGAACACTAAGTTGGGGCACCTGGGTGGCTCAGATGGTTGAGTACTGGACTTTGGCTCAGGTCGTGATCTCGTGATTCATGTATTTGAGCCCTGCGTCAGGCTCTGTGTTGGTAGTTGAGAAACTGGAGAGTGCTTCGGATTCTGTGTCTTCCTCTCTCTCTCTGCCTCTCCCCTGCTCATGCTCTGTCTCTCTCTCTCTCTCTCTCAAAAATAAATAAACATTAAAAAAAAAGGATACACTAAGTGTACTCATTACAAAGCAATATCCAAATTCTGTTAGTTACTTTTTATACTGGTACCTTAATCTCCTTTGCAGTTGATTACAGAAAAGTTATTTTTTTAACTATTGATAAGTTTTGAATTTCTAGTTTATATCCACCAGTTTAACTTACAACTACCAGCTGCTGTAAGATTACAGGGAAAGCATGGAGACCACTTGATAATATGGGCCTATATGTCGAGAGTTTCTAAAAATATTGAAAAATTTCAGTGTGAAAAATGAAATGCAAAATAGTTCCCATGTCATATCTTTAAAACAATTGTTTCAGAAGTATTTTTATCATAGATGATAGAATTCACAAGTTGCATTAAACAAACTCACTTTACTGGCAACAGAAGATTGACACTGAATTTTGTGATAAAATAAAATGTGGGTAATAAAGGTGCAATGTCAGAATGGAAATCATGTAAATTTTTTCCACTAGTCTCAAAGTGCATGTGACTATGAGTTATGCCAACTTCAATTAGTTAAACACCCCAAATTGTCTATGATACATAAAATAATAGTGAGAGTTTGGCTGTCTATTATCCTGGTCCGGTCCCCTACCTGCAGAGACGGACCTGGGCAGAAAGGTGTTATTTGAAAGGGGGAAGTGGGCAAAGGGACATTTCTAACAACCTCCTCTGTCCCCTCCCATACCACTTTTACTCTTCAGCTAAATTCAAGCCTCCTTAAATAGAAGCACACGACTCAGGCAGATCAGCAAAACTCTGATTCTGCTTTAGAAGCCAAAACTAAGACTGTAAGGAAACTAAGCTTTCACAGTTGTCCTGACTGAACATTTTTTGCTAAAGTTATGACAGACTGAAACAGCATGCAACTGGAAGTTCATTTTAAGTGACTGGAAGAGTCAATTCCTCAACCTTGGGCTCCCACGGACCCACACCAGTGTACAGAGCTGTTTGTTAAGGGATGTTCACTCTACTTGGCAAAGGGGATGAGACACCTCGATTTAAACCCTTCCATCGCTACGTATTAGGTCCATGAGCTTTGATAGGATACCTGATTTCTCTGTCCATAAGTTTGATCATCTGTTAAGTGGAGAAATGGACCTCACTTAACTTTTTCAAAAGTTAAAGTAATCTCTGTTATAGTATCTAAGATGGATTAGTGCCTAATAAATGTTGCAAAGGAAATAATTTTCTCCCTAGGACTGATGAGTAACTTGATCCCCAAATTCTCCTTATCTTTGATGCTCCTTTATATAACTAAGGTCAAACACAGTCTCTGGATTCTTTCCTTACATATGGTGAAACATACAGCTTATCCTAGCTAGAATGAACACTTTGGTCATTTCTGAAATAGTGGACATTGCTTAGAGTAAATTCCAAATTTGGCCAAGACATACACATTTTTCAGCTGAGATATACACAGGCAATGAATATAGAATATAGGCACATTTAAATCTTCAAAAAAAAATTTAATAGTCTGATTACCTAAATACCTGTTATTATTGTTAGAATTGTAGATTCACTAGAGCTAGAAGTGGTTTACTGTGGCCTGTAAAGATGGTGGCTCCTGGGCTCGGCCTTGAGTAGGGTTTTGATAGGGTGATATGCTAACATGGGCTAGAGACGTCCCAAAACCCAGAGTTGGATCGATCTGTAGCACTAACATGTGAGAAATCTCTGGGATAGCCAAAAATGGTGGGCAAAGATATAGAGTTGCTGGGTCCATGGATGCACCCTTAAGTGGAAAATGATTCTGTTTTCTTGTTCACATTGTTCTGGGTGGACCACTGCCATCTCAAAGGCCCTACAAGTGAGAAGTCTCTCAGAAGTCTAAGTCAGTGGAAAAACTTCATAGTGATTGCAACAGAAGTATTTAGCACTTTTTTTATGTTTATTCATTTTTGAGAGACAGAGCACGAGCAGGGTAGGGGCAGAGACAGAGGGAGACACAGAATCCAAAGCAGGCTCCAGGCTCTGAGCTGTCAGCACAGAGCCCAACGTGGGGCTCGAACCCACCAACTGCGAGATCATGGCCTGAGCCAAAGTAAAATGCTTAACCAACTGAGCCACCCAGATGCCCCAGGACAGAAATATTTTAAAACAGGGACAGGTAGACCAGCCAACACTGAGCATGGATTCTTTTCAGCATGCCCTTTCACATCATAGAGTAAATAGATATAATTCAAGGAGAATATCTTGGGGGTTGGGGGTGGGAAATGAATCTCAGCAGAAGTATGTGTTAAAACATAAAAGCTTCTCTGCTGAGACGTATTCTCTTCTCCTAACACATATCCTAAATTTATCACAGGACCATAAGGTAGGGTACAAGTTTTAGAACCCTCACCCAGAATCACGTTATCGACTGAGGTGCTAAAACCTCCAGGGTACTATGAGTTCTCAAGAAAAATAACAACCCATTAGCACTGTGAACTCTGTCATGAAAATACCACAACTTAACACTTGATTTAACAAGATGGAATTAATGAGTGAGATTAAGTAAAGAATATAAAACACATATTTAAATCTTCAAAACTTAAGAATGGATAATTGAAATGTGAAGCAGAAACAAGAAATTATAAAGAACAGTTTTCAAGTATAATAGTTACATTAAATACTCAGTAGATGGGCAAATTGCAGAGTCATGCAGCAGGCAAGCAAAACAAAACAGAACCTGAAAAAGATTCTATAGAATCTTTTTCAAAATAGAAGTTAATAGATATGGGACATAAAAGTAAATTTATCACAATGTGTATTATATGTGTCCCAGAAGGTGAGAAAAAATACACAAATGAATGTAAAGGAAATCTTTCAAATGAAGACCAATAACTTTTTAGAATTAGAAAAAATTTCCAACATTTCTGACTGAAAGATATAGCAAGCCCAACAAGATTAGTAATTTAAAAAAAAATTTTTTAACGTTTATTTTATTTTTGAGACAGAGAGAGACAGAGCATGAACGGGGGAGGGGCAGAGAGAGAGGGAGACACAGAATCTGAAACAGGCTGCAGGCTCTGAGCAGTCAGCACAGAGCCCTACGCGGGGCTCAAACTCACGGACCGCGAGATCATGACCTGAGCCGAATTCGGCCACTTAACCGACTGAGCCACCCAGGCGCCCCAAGATTAGTAATTTTTTAAATCGCACACTACAGTGAAATTCAAACCATTAAACAGACATAAAATTATAAAATGTGTTAGAAATCACGTATAAAGGGCTAAGAAAAAACATTTTCAGAATCATTATTGGATGAAGACAATAAAGTAATATTTTCTATTTGTTGAAGGAAAAGAACTTTAAACACATAATTTTATTACAAGCTAAATCATTGTATTAATCTGGAGTCTAGTGAATCTATTATCAGGGACACACTAAAAGTCTCAGAAAGCTTATCACAAACAAACCGTCTGATAAAAGTGCTCCATGGGGCGCCTGGGTGGCTTGGTCGGTTAAGCATCCGACTTCAGCCAGGTCACGATCTCGCGGTCCGTGAGTTCGAGCCCCGCGTCGGGCTCTGTGCTGACAGCTCAGAGCCTGGAGCCTGTTTCAGATTCTGTGTCTCCCTCTCTCTCTGCCCTTCCCCCACTCATGCTCTGTCTCTCTCTGTCTCAAAAATAAATAAACGTTAAAAAAAATTAATAAAAAAAAAAGTGCTCCAAAGCATACTCCAGCAAGAAACAGAAGTTCAGAAAGATGCCATGCCACCTGTGAGGTCAGGGTGAATAAAGAACTTAGAACAGGTAATCACATATCTAGATTAGCAAGAAACATAGGTGCTGGGGGTAGGGGTATGGTATGAAGAAAAAATAAAGTCAAGCAATAGTGGAAACTTGCACAGACCAAATAGGCGTCTATGTAATGAAATAAGATGTATGATTAACTGTCTAAGAAAGAAAGGAAAAAGGAAGACAAGGAGAAGGAAGACCAAGAAGAGAAAGAGGAAGAGGTGATGGAGATGAGACAGATCATGATGGAAATTCTATTTAGAAAGACTGAGTAGCCCAGATTAGCAAGAATGTCAGTTTGATCTTGTATCACAATAAAAAATAAGGCTAGGAAAGTGAGGGGCAAGCTGGTGGGAAATTGAAAACTGGAAAGCAAACATTTAATCTTGAGGGCGATGGAATTCACTGAATGCTTTTGACTAGGCAAGTAACATAATCCAATGATCTTTTAAAAAGATAATTTGAGCACTAATATTCAAATTGATTGATGAAAGAAGCCAAGAAGATGTTAAAAAGGTATGGAAACAATTCAGTCAAAAAATTTATAATACCTTGAAATAAAATGATGGTGTAGCTTCTATGACAATGACAGGAAGAGTTAAGTAGAAGTGTCCCCTAAGTTGCCTTATCTAGCGTAATGCTGAATTAGATCACACAGTATAGTCAGTTTGATAGACAATGGGGAAATACATTGTTTTCTCACACTCCAGTAAGAAAAGTTCTCTTTTGGCAACAGGAGTAGAATATATACCTTTTCCACCAAACTGTAATAGAAAACACAGAGCTTAGAAACAGAAATAGCACAGTTCAGGAGACAGGCAGAAAGAAAGGCAGAGAAGCCAATCCCAGATCCACCAGTGGATAAGATGAACCAGATTCCAACCACCCTTCTATCAGGGGAGTTAACTGGAATGAAGAAGGAATCACGGGGCTGGCACAATTTACAGCTGCTATGGCTGAGAAAAAGTCAAATACTTTCAGAAATAAATTATTATTAAAGCCCATGATTAAAATCACATTAACAGGAATAATTTGTGTCTTCATTTGACACTTGCCCAGTGATATGGGCTTCTTCTCAGGTAACAGGCAAGGCCACAGTTCTAACTGGTTAGGGGATTGAACCAGAATCTGAATATTAACCATTTCCCACTCAGAAGACTGGAGCCCACTGTCATCTCCCTTCAGAATCAGCCTGAGTTTGAGGAGAGAGCTTCCTCAGCACAAGCCTAAAAAAGCCTGAGACCTTTGAAATGATCTGCTAAAGAACATTTCTTCCTGTTGGGAGTATGAATACTAAAGATAGAGCCATGGGCAAAGGTGCTGGAGAAAAGAGATGATAAAGAAGGAGGAGATACAGGAGAAAGGGAAGAGGCTTAAATGGGAATCTTCCTTTCCCAGGTTTGAAAGTAAGATCAACTTCTATTGTTTATCCTACAAAGCATTGTCTTTTGAGATCAATCAGTTCAGAAAAATGTGTAATGATCTCGCTCTAGTCTATTGTGGGTTTTGTTTGGAGATGAAAATGGATTAGATGGAAGGTGTTTAGGAAAAGGAATGTGTTAGGAACTGAATAGTACCTCCCCCCCCCCATCCTACTCCCCACCAATTTCATATGCTAAATCTTTAAAACCCCAGGTAACTTTAGGAGATAGAGCTTTTAGGAGGTAATTAAGATTAGATGAGGTCATTGGCGGGGGGGGGCTCCTAATCTAACAGGATTGGTGGTTTTATAAGAAGAGCAAGATCTTTCTTTCTATCTGTCATGTGAGGACACGGAGAAAAGAATGCTGTCTGCGACAAAGGAGGAGCTCTAGGCCGACCGGCCTGACCTCGCCGGCACACAGATCATAGATTGAAGACTTCCAGCCACCAAAACAATGAGAAAATAAATTTCTGTTAAGCCACCCAGTCCATTGATATTTCGTTCTGGCAGCCCGAACAAACTAATACAGGAAGTAACCCAGGGCCTATTCTGTACATCTTCATCCCTGATGTTAGAGAGTTTCTACTGAAAATGAAAATATCTGATCGTTAACCAGCCTCTTCCTGAATACACACACACTATATCTGAGCATTGCATTTGTGTGTGAAGCCTGTGGAACATTGTACTTGCTTTGCACACTAGGTTGTATTCATGCAGCCTGACACGCATAGCTTTGTCTACATCAATCCCGATATAAAATTTAAGATATTTGATTAACTCAGCAGGTTACCACAAAAAGTTTGAAAATCTTAATTCAAACAAATAATGTTTACTTTTGGCAAGTAAAATAAGAGCAGGCCATTTATTCTCACTTGCTACAACTTAGCGGCTACATTATAATTACAAAAGACTGTCTTTGTGTGCATAGTGGTGTGTGAGTGTGTGTGTGTGTGTGTGTGTGTGTGTGTGTGTGCCTACAGCTAGAACCGCGTGTTGCTTCACTTCAAAATGATAAAGTATTATAAATATTTTATAAAATGAAGTTTTATGTGTAATGTCAGCACATACTTTATGTTTATTTCCTTTGGCAGCGCTTATAATACGTGTTTTGCTATTTTGTTTTCCTGATAGCAATTCCCCTTAAAATTTATCTTTTACAGTGAAATAAAATACTGGCAATACAAACAAGTTTTAAAGTTAGTATTTTTTTCTCCACTTCAGGCAATTTGTTTTAGCTAGTGCATACTTTTAAAAGAAGAAAATAGATCCTTCTCATCCCTGATCAAAATTCACAGTGGATTCAGCATAAATTAATCAGCATATGGAAAATTAGTATCTACTTACTCACATCAGATCACAAAAGAGCATTCTTTTTTAGTGGCACTAGTTCACATGATAAAACAGCTTGCAAAATTTTATATTGTCTATAAAAGCCACATACACTTAGAGGAATTTTATAATAACATATTGGATATTCCTACAAAATGAAAAAACAAAGTGGATATGTTTGTAACTGTATTCTCCACCTAATTTTTTGTTTGTTTTAAGTCATTGATCATAGATGAGTTTCTTCACTCTTCTTTGAAGCTCAGATTATGAGAAGATTGTAATCGTTTATGTAAGACTCTGTTTAGTAGCCACAATCCCCGGTAGATTAGCATTACTTGCTTTGTACTTTTTGTGAATATATCTAAAATAATACTTGTACTATTTTTGTATATGTGTTTATTTTGCCTCCCTTTATCAGACTACAAATTCTTTGAATGGAGGGATTATGTTTTGTTCATTCTTTGGCCCTGAAACCCAGCACAATAACTGACAGTAAGCATCTCCTCAGTAATTGCTTATTGAAAGAACACTCAGGAGAAATGGGAACAGGGGCTCTGGAGCCTTACCCTCTGGGTTAAATCCTGGTTTTGGACTTACTCTATTACCTTGACAAATCACACTACCTTTTGGGGGAATATTAATGGAGCTCAGTTCATAGGGTTTTACTGTTGAGGTAAAATTTGTAAAACATTTAGACTAGTGCTTGAAGCTTAGAACTCAATCAACATCTAGTATTATTATTCAATATAGGAAACAAAAAATTGTTAAAACCATATTTTTTTCATAAATTGTGCTAAACTAAATAAAGGAATATTTTCTTATTTATGCACGGTGCAAAATGATTTCTACATTTTGCAACTCTCTAGATGTTATAGACTTTTATCAGCTTGGTTAACTTGTCTCAAATTTAGTTCAGTGTATCCATTCAACAATATTTCATAGAATATGAAGTAAAAATAACTTGGCCTTCAAGATTTCAGTTTATATGAGGGTTTGACAGAGATACTTACAGAGAAATAGTACTTTATGGAAATCTTCTTTAGCATTTACCTCAATATCTTGTTATTATGTTGATGCGTGTCTTTTCAATAGAATCTGAATTCATTTAAGAAGTATTAAAAAAAGATATTATATTATTCTTATATTCCCAGCTCCTGAACATTTAACAAATGAAGTACGACAAAATAACATATATGTAATAATACAATTGCTTGAGAATCATCTGAGGGATTAATGTAGGAAGTTGATTAATAAATATTTTTAAAGCAAAGAATTATTTAAAAATACATATTCACCTTAGATTAAATTCAATTTTAAACAGGTAAAAGAAAACTAATTAGCCTACATTTTAACACAGTTCAGGGGTTATCAATTACTAGGGGTGTCCTATTCATGCTTTACAATATTCATGTTTCATATTTCTTGTATAAATAGTAGTCATAAGCCACTAACTCGAATTTTCTGTTTCTGTTTTTATAAAGAATTCTAAAATACTAATGAAACAACCTGAGCGCAGAATAACTCAAGATTCCACCCCCACCACCAAGTTCTTATATCCAAGTTCTTATATTAGTCTAATCATCAATTCAACAGTTGTCTTTTCAATTATTCACTTTCATATTTCAACAAAAAACCTCAACCTCATTTTCTTTGGTATAATGCTCTTCATTTTTGCATGTAAATTTAATCATTTAGCAAAAAATTTATATCACATAATTACAATAACAAATATGATGGACATATTTTAGGGAACAAAGACAATGAACTGTTGTAAACACATGAGTCCATCTGTGTAAACTTGGGGGCTTGGGCATGTGGATGCTACACAAGCATGTAGTAGTTGAATATTTTAGAGAGAGAACAGAGAGTGTTAGTTAATTACATTCTGTCATTAAAGATCTATTAAAATAACTTCCAGTGTATGTCTGGTTGTCAGAAATCTAGAAATTCTTTACAGAGCAAATGTTATTTAAGGTAGACCTAAGGAACAGGAAACAGGCTGACAAATGACATCAAGTCTAGAAAAAGCGTGACACTGGAAAACACCAATTAGTCTAACTTGAACATATGAACATAGAGGCTTTGAAAGAGTCAATTTCTGGAAGGCCTTGAATATGAGAATGTTCAACAGATTGTAATTCTTTAGCAATGCTGGAAATGGAAGATTGGTGAACAGAAACATGGTACATTAAGAATTAACCTTTTATCAGGGCATCTGGTGGCTCAGTTGATTAAGCATTCGACTTCTGCTTTCAGCTCAGGTCGTGATCTAATGGTCATAAGATCGAG
Organism: Panthera tigris; assembly: GCF_018350195.1. NCBI lineage: Eukaryota > Metazoa > Chordata > Mammalia > Carnivora > Felidae > Panthera > Panthera tigris. The sequence continues at coordinate 98,971,946 of NC_056663.1, forward strand.
CCCTGTGTGTGCCTGAGGATGGAGTCTGCTTGGGATTCTCTCTCTCCCTCTCTCCCCCTCTTTCCCTCTCTCTCTCCCTCCTTATCTCTCTCTCTCTATCCCATATGCATACTTTCTCTCTCTCAAAAATAAATAAATAAACATAAAAAAACTAATATTTCATCAACATAAGATAATTTGGATGAAATGAGATACTAAAAGACAAAAAGTTTAAACAAAATGATGATGGGAAAAAATCAAGATTTTTGTTTGAGAGATGCTTTAAAGATTAATATATATCCTACAACCTATATAATCGATACACATACATATGTACCATATATCAAAAGCCTATCTCCTAATGCATTTAATAGGTTTGATTAATAATAATAATATAATTAACATTGTTCTAAATGATTTACATCAATAACTCATATAAGCTACATAATAATTTTAGTAGGCGGTTACTATGTTTATGTACAAAACAAGTTTAAGAGACGGAGGCACAGAGAAATTAAGTAGTTTGTCCAAGATCACGCAGCTAGTAAGTGATGGAGCCAGGCTCTGAACTCACACTACTACGGCTTTAGACAGCTTTTAATCACCAAACTACATAGCCATTCTATAAGAAAAATGCAAAGACAGCAAATGAAAGTAGGAGCTGAGGCCTTTATTCCAGTACAAGCCTGGGGAAAATTTTTACTCAGACCCAATCACGTCTTCTGTGCTATGGTAGATACCTGCTGCTTATATCCTCCCAAATTGTTTCCCATTCTTGTGCCAAATGTGCCCAATATTCCATGGAATGCTGCATCCCTTTCCCACTGTGCAGAGCTGATGACCCTACTTTCAACACTAAAGGAAGGTCCTGATTGGTTTAAGTCATTCAGCAAAGTCCATCCTCATCCCATAGTAATAAGTCAGGATTGGACAATTGACTCCACTGATGTGATGAAATATTTAGGAAAGTGGCTTCGTTGTTCTTCAAGAGAACTACCGAAAACTTCTCTCTCTGCCCTGCTCTTTGGATATCGGCAAGGAAACATTTGGGCAAGGTATCAATCTTTGCAGGTACTTATGGACATGAGGGAGCCTGACTGAGACTGAATATTTTATCCCCAAAGACAAAGCAAAAAGAACCAAATCCTTAAGGATACTGGTAAGTTGCTGTATTTAAGAGTGTCAGTAGACCTCCTTTTAGTATGTAAGTCGTTCTAAATTGGATTTTAGGGTATTTGCAACCAAAAGTATTCAGTTGTATTTATAATTTCTGTAGCTTTTTGTGTCTAGACCAATGTCACTTAATTACCAAATTTGTGACATTCTCCTTTTATGATCCATCTACTTATAAAACATTTACAGCATAATATCATTGATTCCATACTGATTTCTTCTCCTGAAGGTATGCAACAGATTTTCTTGTTTGGACTACACAGTCTCACCTTTGTTGGCCTGCATCCTAGCTAAGGTGTCTTCCTTAATATGTTATAGGCTAAAACATTTGATAAGTTATTATGCTTGAAGTTACTGGTATTAAAAAAAATCTGTCAACAATATTTACTTTGCTCAACTGAGTCACAAAAAAAATCAAATTAATAATCGCTGGTTTATTGAATTAAGTCTTAATTTACATTGCTCTTATATCTTGAAAAAGATGTTAGTTTCTATTTACATAGCTCTTTAGTTTAATTATTCCATAGGTTGCTATAGGTTGACAATAATCTTTATGTATATTATTTTTATATTTAATGGAGTTGTCTCAGTCCTTCAAATAAATGATATTTTAAAAAGATCTGACTATAATCTGGCATGCTCTGTGAGTATTGAGGTCAGTCTCCTCTAGAACATTCTGATGTAAAACAAAGTCCAAATTATGATACAGTAGCATGCATTTTGGTATTAGGTAACTTTAAGAATGATGAGACCCGGGGCGCCTGGGTGGCTCGGTCAGTTAAGCATCCGACTTCGGCTCAGGTCATGAGTTCGAGCCCCGCGTCAGGCTGTGTGCTGACAGCTCACAGCCTGGAGCCTGTTTCAGATTCTGTGTCTCCCTCTCTCTCTGACCCTCCCCCGTTCATGCTCTGTCTCTCTCTATCTCAAAAATAAATAAACGTTAAAAAAAATTAAAAAAAAAAGAATGAGACCCACTTACTGTATCAAGAATGCTTATATCATACTTCCAGATTCAGTTATCTAGAATACTTCCCAATATATAGAAATACAAGAGTCATGTTTAAAACAAAGTGAATGATATGAGTATGTCCAGGAAGTCATTGCCTTCTACAAAGCATTAAATCATTTTTTGTGAGCTGAACGTACCATTTTAGGACGGGTCTGTCCCCATCAGACTCAGAAAGGAATATACAATTCACATTTGTATGCTTTTGTAGCTCAGTAGTCAGTGTAAGAGAGTATGATAAACAGATTTGAGTTATCAGTACGCAAAGTTACAGTAATGTAGTTTCAGAGTTAATAAAATGGACAGAATGGGAAGAACCAACAGCTTGTGAAAGAAAATAAATGTTATTTTGAAATAATTTAAATTGCTTTTTGAAATGCATTTTTTGTTTCTGATAAAAGCATATGGAAATGTCAAATAGGAAATTGGAATTCTGCAGCTGAATATCAGAAGAAAATTCTCAATCAGATATACATCTTTTGAAAACACAGAAAATAAATTTATCCAGATTAGATTATCCTTTCTGACATTATGGTGGTTTAGAAAGTCTAAGAAGCCTCCTGCTTCAAGAAAACTAAATCCTAAGTTAAAAAAATATTCCACACTTGCAAAAGGTAGAGGATATCTAAAACAAAACAAAAGGAAACAATACAAAATAAAAACAAACCATGCTACTTTACTTCTGCATCTTTTCCCCAAACACCTGTATCTGGAATTGGAGGTAGGGCATAAAACTGTGGATAGACAGGAAAGGAAGAATTTCTCCCAAGGCAGATGCTCATAGGAGCCCAATCATAGATATAATAAGTCTTAGGTAAGAGGCTGAGTTTGGGACCTCCAATTGACTTGGACCACTCTGTTGGGGATGGGAGTAGAATTGTCCTGGGTCTTTGGCAAATCTTAGCTGTTTGCAAGAAGCAGACCAAAGTCTTTTCTAGAAGAAAGCATCCCCAAAGAAGGCATGGTAGAGAGATATAGGTTAGCATCAACCAATGAGCATGCACACAAACCAGTGGGTAAAATGAACAATAGATTTCCACTCCCCAACCCTAAAACGTGATGATACAAACTGCAAAACATAGATAACACTAAATATGACCATGCTTAAAGAAGTAAAGGATGACATTGCAAAGATGAATGGATAATTACAGAGTATGAGGACAGACCATTAAACTTGTCAAAAAAAATCAAACTGAACAGAAGTCAAAATCACTACTGACTGAAACATAAAACTCAATGAATAAGCTACATTAGCAGGTGGCATATGCTCTCTCCAGATTCAGGAGATAGGGGCAATGTTCTAGTTCTCGTGTTGACAGTTGTAGTTCTACTTCTCATATGTTTGTAGTTACTCATATCAATACTATGCATCATAATGTATAAAGATTTAATATATGTTTCTGTAATATTAAAATTGAGAGAAAATTTTATATATAATTTAATATCATGTAACAGGTGAGGCAGTGTCTTGATTTGGGGGAGGAAAATGAGACTGCTGCAAAAGTAGTATGAACGAATTTCAAGAGGGCAAGTTGGATAATAGCAAGGTGCATAATAACAATAACTATTATATTCTCGCTGTTTATTAATCAGTTTCTAGGTGCAGTGCTTTTTTTTTACAATCTCCTTTGACATCAGTCAATGGACTCAGCATCATCTGAGAAAAGTCAGCTGTCCATTCTACAAAGAGTTTCTGTGTGCACAAAACAAACACACAAATTGCTTAAAATAAAATGAATGTTTTATTTTCTCTGTGATTTTCAATCTTTGCTCTTTAGAAACTTTCCAGGGCCCCATAAAATAGGGGAAAAGATCTCAACTTTGAGCCCCGCCCTTCTATTTCCAATGATGCAGTCATTCTGCAGTAAAGTCCTATACTTTACTAACTGTAGTTCCTGGTGGGTATCAACATAAGTATCCTTTGCATAATCCAGAAGCTAAAAAAAAATCTTGATCGCTAAAAATCATTTAGGTCTTATATATTCATAAGATTGTTGTAGTCAAAAGTTAAAAGGCATCTGGGTCACTCAGCTGGTTAACCGTCTGGCTCTTGGTTTCTACTTAGGCCATGATCTTACGATTTGTGAGTTCAAGCCCCTCACCGGCCTGGGGTCCTCACTGACAGCACGGAGCCTGCTTAGGACTTGGGATTCTTGTCTCCCTCTCTCTGTCCCCCCACCCCTCAAAATAAATAAATAAACTTAAAAAAAAAAGAAAAGAAAAGAAAAGAAAAGAAAAGAAAAGAAAAGAAAAGAAAAACACCAGTGATCTGATAGGTCTTTGTCAAGGAAATATTCTACATTACAGAAGAAAAAACCGGATTCAGTAAAAGCAAGTGATCTATTTGATGCCAAGAACTAAAGTGTGTAGAGCTACAAGATGTCAAAATCAAAAAAGACCTTAGAGGTCATCTAGCCCAATACTCCTCCCTGACCACAAATAATTTTACAGAAGTCAGAAAAAATTAAAAATAAGTAAATGTATTGGGTAAAATAAGAGAAAAAGAAAAATGTTATTAAAATATTTTAATAGCTTTTAAAAATTGAGAATAAACAGCCATAGCTGACAGACTACTTAATCACATTTTTGACAATAGGATATTTTTACCCTTGGAATTGTTTCTAACAGTACAGTGAAAAAAGTAAAAATTGCATGACAATAATAACATGTGTTTATAGTTTTGGAATAAATCAACTAATGCAAACAAATAACTAAAAAGTATTTTTTTTAATGTTAGATACTCAGAATAAATAATTATAGGGCATTGTGTGAGTAGATAATCAAGCAGGAAAATATTATTTATACCATATCAAAGAATGGCAGTCCATCAAGTCCTAAGTTTTCAAAGAGTTAGTTATCCATGAAAACTAGTTTAAAAAGTGGTTTTATATATATATATATATATATATATATATTTGCCCATATATATATAAATATATATATATATATTTGCCCATATATATATATATATACTATTTGTATTTTAATATATAATATCCAGTATTATATTCTATTAATATTTTACTATATAACATATTGGTAGTATGTACATTTATCTTTTCTATAAATATAAATTGTTTACAGAGAAAAAAGTTGGGATACACACTGATTTCTATCAGCACTTTATGTAACATGGAGAATTTTTAAACTTCATAAATAATTCATTTCTCCATGGATGAATGTGACTTTTTTTGTCCTCAATTATAGTCTAAAAACATTTCCCAAGAAAATGTTGGCTGGTATAGCATATTTGATTCAATAAATTAATTCATTTATGTTTTCTGAACTTGTAAGTCAAAAAAGTTTTCAGTTTATAGGGATAAGAAATAAGGACAAGTTAGATTAAAATATACAAACACAAAAAAACTGCACGTTACAAAGCATTTATGGCACAAATGTATGTATGAATCTAAAGCATCACCATGCTTTCAACATAAAATAATGATTTTAGTATATATATGTGTATATATGTTTATATATATATATATAAAATATGTGTTTGGGCTATGAACTAAAACAAAGATTTCATGCAAATGACAAACATATATTCTACCAAATATAGATAAAACAAAAACTAACTTTCAAAGGTTGTCAAATCCTTTGTCAGATGTAACTGTTTTTCCAAAGCTTTCGTCTCACCTTTGTCTTTGTGAACCATTCTTATCTTGGGACATTCTGCTCAACTTGCTTATGTTCCTTCTATCTCTCTGAACTCTCCTTCTTTTAGTCTTGAAGACAAACTTGAAGTAATGCCACGATTATGCCCTTCAGACTACTGGGGAAAATAAGCCTTATCCAAAATTCCACAGGTAAGAATCTTTCCAATATCCCACAGCTCTCCGCTAGCAGAGCCAGGAGTGTGTCCAGGTCTGCATGGGTGCAGATTTCAGAATGTTCATCCCTGGGGCTGCACTATACCATGTGAAAGAGCAGAATCAGTGGTTAGGGATTCAATTATAGACAGGTGAGAGCAAAGTACAGAATAAGCTGTCTAAGGAAAAAGTGCATTAACCAGTTGAGGCGCTCTATAAGAACGCAGAAATAACTCTCATGGAGATACTATTTGAAGAACTAAAGGAAATAGGGAATTTTTAAAAAAGGGAAAACAGCAGGGGTACCTGGGTGGCTCAATCTGTTAAGCATCCAACTCTTGATTTTGGCTCAGGTCATGATTTCACAGCTGGCGAGTTCAATCAAGCCCCATATTGGGCTCTATACTAGGAGTGCAGAGGGATTCTGTCTCTGTCCCTCCCCGGCTCCTGCGCTCGTGTGCTCTCTCTATCTCTCTCTCTCTCTCTCAAATAAACATTAAAAGAAAAAAAAGAGCTAAAGACTGGATGTCTAAGAACAGAGAAGCCCTAGGTCTAGAAGGAAGAAGAGAAACAACGTATTCAATGAGATGCCAAAAACAAAGAGAAGTGTTTGTGAACTTGAAAGTCAATAAGGTAAATGATAGTCAAAAAACCACTCAAGTGATAAAGAAAGAAGAGCTGATTAACATTACAAAATGTCTTAGGGAAGAAAGCAAAGGCCCTGAATATCTGTAATTTTGCTAATTTCAGGTAATGCCATTTGATTAGTGTATTTGTTTGAAAGAATGAATAGGAAATGGGAACAGAAGGAAGTATTTCTTCCTTTTTTATTTAATTTAATTTAATTAATTAATTAATTTATTTATTTATTTATTTATTTTAGAGACTAAAACAATTTGGCATGAAAAGTTAAGGAAAGTAGGGTATTTTTATGTGGGAAACCAGTTTCAGAAAAAGTTTGTTTGGCTAATGTAGGCCAGACCTGAATGAGTAAGACCTAACTGAGTAAGAAGAGTGAAGTGGGAAAAAGTATAAATATAACCAGGGTGCAGGGTCCAAGGGCATCTGTCTCAGAAGATCCCAGGCAGATGAGATTTAGCCATTCACTGCTGACAAAATCCAAAGGCAGGGAGACAGTGGTGGTGAAAGTTAATTTATTTCAGTGAGACCGACACCAGGAAAACAGTGCACCAGTGTTCCAAAGGCTGTGTCCAAAGTGCTGAAAATACTTCCAAGTTTTGAGGAAAATGTGGGACAAAAGTCCATGGGTATATGCAACTGGACAGTGAAGGTCAGGTGGATCATTGTCTTGGAGTCAGTCATGAAGGGTCTTGTTGGCATCGGGCAGTCATTGTTGCTTGAGGGGGTGGTTTCAGTTTCCATCACTGGTTGCTTTGCCCTCCTGGTCTTTTGTGGAGTTAAAAGATAAGCTAGAAGGGATAACTTAATCAGTTAGGAAGTACAGACTGAGGTCAAAATGGAGGTAGTTCAAATTATCTTTCACCAAAATGCAAAACAGAGACAGGAATTAGACTTTTTCTCGGCGATATAGTGTATAAATTCTTATTTGCATGTGTAGAGCCAAGATATTTATTAGGAAGAGGGATAAAACATAGTTCTGGACATGAAAGATACAATAGGTGCAGAATTAGTGTTTATTATAGTTGATTCAAAAGACAGCTATAACATTCTAGAGGTTATGAGAAGAATCTTTCCCACTGAGTTTATGAGGGAGAAGACACTCAAGGAAAAAAAAAAGTCTAGTTAATCATATTCAAATGAATTCACAAATATATAATAAAATAAATAAAGTGGAAGAAGTAGTACTGCAACAAGCAAACAGCAACAACAAAAAATAAGCCTTGAATATCTGCTCTTCAAAGAAAATGTCCTGGACTAAAGGAGGAATATCAAATCTTGTCACAAAATTTTATACTTGTAAAGAAAGCATATTCTGCTAATACTATGTATATCACCTACTCTCTTTTAAAGTTTATTTATTTTGAGAGAGAGAGAGAAAGAGTCAGGGAGGGGCAGAGAGAGAGGGAGTGAGAGCATCCCAGTGAGAGCAAGGGATGGAACCCACAGATTGCAAGATCATGACCTCAGCCAAAATCAAGAGTCAGATGCTTAACTGACTGAGCCACCCAGGCGCCCCACTCCCTTTTAATTCTAATCTGGCAGCACACGTCTTTGTTTGAAATGTTAGTTCTTTCATAGAATTAACATTCCATCTAGCAATCCTTTAATTTTTACTTAAAGCATCCCAGATGTAAGGAGTTAATTGCCTTAGAAATAATGCATTCAATATCAAGTTAACTTTTGTCAAGGACAGTTCCTTAAAAGGCAGGAAGCAGCAACAGTCTTAAAATAGCATCAGTTAGCTTTGGCTTTTCCCAACTGTTGACAAAGTGAAAGAATGTTGGTTCATCTTTTGTTGATGTCAACAATCTAATTCAAATTAAAGTATGTAAATTAAATTATATTAAGTGTTGTAGATACTTTCAATCAATATTGTTGGCTGATAAAAATGTCTTGTCTAGTCTTAAAGATAACATAGCCCTGTCTGTATAAAAGGTTAACTTAAATTGCCATAATTTATTTTCTTTCATCAACTGTAGGAGATTAATGCAAACCTCTCTTTCTTTGTCTAAAATACATCAAGGATGCACTAGCTGGTTTCGCTGGTCCTTTGTGGTTTTAACATTCCGGCATCTATGCTAGTCTTTTGCTTTTTCCAATTATTAATTAAAAGAATGATTTTAAAGGATACTTATTTTCTACCCTACTTCTTTCATCTGCCTTCATTAAAAAAAAGATTATTTCTTTAGCCAATGTTAAAATTATTCATTTCTCAAGAAGGAGTAGATAATTCCTGGGAAAGTTCTACAAATAAGTTCTATATCTTCTCCATGTTTTTTCATATCAGTTATATATCAAAAGATTCAAGAATAAGTACTTCTTCAGTCCACTTCACCTGCATTAACATTCAGATATTAATTAAAAGAATTATCTTTTACACAAGCACAATTTTAGTTTTTTGGATTGACAAGTAATTTCTTCTCGATTAATATATTTTATGCAATCCAGTTACTTGCAGAGATAAATGGATAATCTAATTTTCTGCTATATTGCAATCATGGTGTATAAATGAGATCTGAGAGGCCACTCTTTCAAATATACTTCTCTGCATTTTTAGAACACAGGCAGTAAAATTAAGAGAAAAAAAGAATCATTTGTTTTCTTGTATGGTAAGAATAACTTCAGCATAAGGCCAGTTTGTAATGTCTACGACTAAAACCTTGACTCCCTTCCCCAACACTTTTGTAACAATGAACTCTGCCAGGCACAAGTCACAAATTGATAACTTTTGTATTCTAAAATCATGCAGGTAAGAATGATCATGGAGAAAGGAATAAATTATGCTTTTTTTTATAATCTCTAGGTATTAGAGATTAACCTTAACAATAAAAAAAAAGAGCAATCAAAATCTTTTAAAAAGGCACTGGCATTTCTCCTTGTCATCGTGCTTGGGAATGATTTTCCTCACTACATCACATAATTCGTTCATTAATAAGAACTCTGAGGAACAGGGGCACCTGGATGGCTCAGTTTGTTAAGCACCCAGCTCTTGATTTCAGGTCAGGTCATGATCTCATGGTTCTTGAGTCTGAGCCCTGAGTCCAGCTCTGTGCTGTCAGCTCCGTGCTGCTTGGGATTCTCGCGCACTCTCTCTCTCTGCCCCTCCCCTGCTTGTGCATGCGCAGCTTTCTCTCAAAATAAATAACACTTTAAAAAAAAAAAGGACTCCGGGGAACATTATTTATTCTTTATTAGCAATGTGTATCATAATTGGTCATGTTTTCTTCTTCATGTTGAAAGTTTAAAACTTAAAATCAGATACGTACTCCAGCTTGAGTCAGAATATAGCTTGTCTAAGTTAAGGTGCAGTCAGCAACAAATAAACAGTTAAGTTTGGTTTAAAACAGCAGACGTGCATTTTTCTCCCATAATGAGAAGTCTATGGTACATAATCATGGTGGAAGCATTACGATTTCAAGACATGGGGCTGATATCATTGGTGTTTTCATGGCCACAAAATGACTGCAAGAGCTCCAAACATTACTTTCTCATTTCACATTCAAAGGCATAAAGCAAGGGAGAAGGGTCTTGTTTTTTTTTCAGGGAATAATATAAAATTGTTTCTCGGGCACCTGGGTAGCTCAGTTAAGTGTCTAGCTTCAGCTCAGGTCATGACCACACAGTCTTTGAGTTTGAGCCCCCAGTCGAACTCTGTGCTAACAGCTCGGAGCCTGGAGCCTGCTTTGGATTCTGTATCTCCCTCTCTCTGCCACTCCCTCACTTGTGCGCTCTCTCTCAAAAATAAATAAACATAAAAAATAAAATAAAATAAAATAAAATCGTTTCTCAATTATCAGAAAGTAAAAATTCTTTCTTATTAGTCATTCAAAATATTTCTGCTTAACTTCATTGACCAGAATTACATCAGTGACAACCCTAAGCAGAAAGGCAAGGAATACGCAGAAGAGAAGGGGGTTAAAAATGGTTTTGGAGAAGCAAAGGAATACTTCTCTGCCATGCAGATTATCATAAATGTGGGGTTTATAGTGTCCTTATTCTTAGCTCTATTTTTCTTTTGTACTTTTATTTTCTGTTTAACCTAATTTTCCTGCTTCATGTGCATTTTTATCTTTCTTCATTTCATGTAATTTTATGAATCCTCTTAAATCTTTGGAATGAGATATGTGTTTATACATATGTGCACATGCGCATACACAGTGGGCTTTTTCTAGCTGCTTCTCTACAACACATTTTATAGAAGCTTATTTGGAAATCTTTATTGATTTGATTTCCACAGGCACTGATAAAAATCTTTCTGTAATGCCACAGTAATTTTATAATAACAAATGGCATGGATAGCTTTACAGTTTGTGAACAGCAAAGAACAACATTCTTTTAAAAGTTAGCAAGGTTTTCACATATTGTTTATAAAACGGTCTCATGACAAGAATATTTTCATTTTGTTTTCTTTCATCCTTGTTCATTGATCCCTGTGGAATTGCCACTGAACCATGAGATTACTGATCTAGGAGAAACAGCTCCCTTGCACCGGGCCATCAGTAAGTCATAATTCAGCACAGTAACCCAGGACCACACCAGCTCTCCTCCTACTCCTTCCAAATGGATGGTTAGTTTTGGTGTGTGTGTGTGTGTGTGTGTGTGTGTGTGTGTGTGTGTGTGTGTATTGTGTGTTTGGTGTATGATTGTGTGGGTTTGAATAAGAGAGGGAGGTGATTGAAGCAGAAAGAGACAATGGGAGGATAAAACCAAGAGTTTTTTAAAAGATACCTGATATTTTGTGATTTGACTGCAAAAATAGAAAGAGTGCTTAAAAGACTGCAAATATCCATTGAGAGGAAAAAACTAGCACACACAGTCATTAGCAATCCGGAAAAATTCTTCCAATTTAACTAAATGTTAATAAGAAATACTGATCATATAATGGTTATATAGAAAAATATAGCTATAAGTAAGCTGAACCTGTAAAGAGAAAATACCATGAAAAATTGTTACCAGTACAACTCTCAAAGCTTTTGTTTAGTTGTTTAACTATGATGATAATTTTTTTACAGTTTTTTTTAATAGGGAGAGAACACAAGTGGAGGGAAGAGTAGAGGGAGAAAGAAGAGAATCTTAAGCAGGCTCCACTCTCGGTGCAGAGTCTGAAGTCGGGTTCCATTCTTGAGCTGAAATCAAGACTCCGATGCCCAACTGACTGAGCCACGCAGGTGAGCAACTATGATGATAATTTTAAATTACTTTATGACATTGGTGTTAATGTTACAGAAATTAAAAACTTTTGAGAACATTTAGATTCATTTAACTTTGATTATAAGTGTTGTTTTGAAGGTTCTTTTAAATGTTCTTAGATTTAAAATGATAATAATATATTTAATAGAATACAATTGAGATAACATCTAAGTGATGATTACCACTATGTAAAATTACTTCTACATATAGACAAGAATTGGTAGAAAATATTTTAAAAAATCAATATTGATATGTTAGGGCAACATGAATACATTTTTATTTTCTGTTTGTTCTTGAAAATTATTGTGCTTCTATTATAATTGCTTTATTGAAGTAGGTAAAATATAATTTTATACACTCTACAATAACTATATTACTCAGTTGATTTAGCACCCTACAACTAAAATCTAAAAATATTTGAAAATATCTATTTTTATATAAAATACAGAGATATAAATTTTCTTTCTGGTAATGCACAGATTTAAATATCTCTATTCAATGTAGAGAATTCATCTATGCAATTAAAAACGGAATAGGGGCACCTGGGTGGCTCACTCGGTTAGGTGACTGACTTCAGCTCAGGTCATGATCTCACTGTTCAAGAATTCAAGCCGCACATCGAGCTCTGGGCTGACAGCTCAGATCCTGAAGCCTGTTTCAGATTCTGTGTTTCCCTCTGTCTCTGCCCCTTCCCTGCTAGCACTGTCTCTGTCTCTGTCTCTGTCTCTCTCTCTCAAAAATAAATAAACAGAAAAATTTTAAAAGAGGGAATAAAGTGTCCTGGGTGTACCAATAAGAGACATTTTACCTATATGATCTTGTGGTTGTATTAAAAGCTATTATCTACGTTTGGGCAGGAAAACTAGCTCACTTGACATTGCTGAGTAATGGTAAAGAGCCGTCTTTTGAAGGGGAATTTGAGTTTTAGAAAGACTTCCAAGTCATTGGTATCCAAAGAATAAAGGATGTGATTAAACTGTTAAACCTTTTCTACATACAATTGAATGGACTTCCTTTTGAAACTGACTAGACTTTCTGCCTGTAAAAAAGTTTGGGCAAAAGCTCCTTCTAAGAGGTAGCTTAACAAGTTTTGGTAGGTGTTCTTGCCTTTACAAGGAGTTCTGCTACAAGCTTGTCCTCTCCAATTAGTTTTGGAAGTAGAGTGGTGAGGGTGTACCTTCAAAGTGACTCCAAATAGAATCCTAAAAGAAATGATCTCCCACTGTCTTGGTAAGTGGCAGTCACGTTTTTAAAAACCTGCATAAACTACCCGTGTGACAGTTTTGAAGGCAACATTCTTGGATCTTGGAATTCTGGTTGAGAGACCTTCCTAACTAAATTTAAAAAATTAAAAAAATAATAACAAGAAGCTCATGCCTCAGGCTAGCAGGTGTCAGTTATTCAAATACATTTCATCTCCATTATAGTGGCTGAGAGTCAAGAGATTCCAATCTTATCAGAGCAGAAGGGGAGAGGGTAGTGAGAAGTGTTGTGCTGATTCTGGAAAATCTCTCCAAAAGTCCTCTAGTCTCATTGGGTGGATCATACTTTTGGTTTGTCTGGTTGACAGGTGCCTTTTCAGATCCTCCTTGTGGAAAGTGGTGGCTCACTTTCTGGATTGTTTGGGAAACTGCTACATACACCATGCTGTTCCTTACTTTCTCTAAGGAAAGAGGCAAATTTTTGTTCCTTTCAGTATCTTTTCTGTTTTCTCTATAAAAAATTATTTCTCCTATAGTCTTTTTTCTATTATTATCGTTATTGTTATTATTGTTTTGACACTCATCCATTGTTTTGTTGTCCAAGGAGATGCCCTTGCTTATTTCCATCTGAACTGTTTTTAAATGTTTCAACTTACGACTTTCTATTAAATGGGAAGAAACACCTCTGGATATATTTTACATTTAAATATACAGCACAGTTAGGTATATTCTAATACAGTCAGCATAATTTCTGCCCTTAGGTTTCCATGAATTAAAAAACAAAAACAAAACCATTGGTTAATTACTTAACTTGATATGAAGGGGCCCTACTTTATTTGATATGGGCTGGGGTAAAAAAAAATTAGACATTTTGAATAGAACTCGTGAAAATAGTCACTTCTCAAACTTTTGTCACTCTCAATACAATTAAAGTCACTTAAACATAATTTTATAAGAAAAATCAGCAAGGTCTTGCAGCTGTTTGGCAAAATCACTTTTAATTTGGTTTGTATCTTTGTATAAGTGTATCAGTGGGGGTTATAGATTCCAAAGCATCATACATACGTTGTCTCAATTATATAATATAGATACAAAAAATTCTCATTATCTCAGGAACGTTATGAGTATTTTTTGTGGTCATTTTGATTAATCTCTACAAGGCTTCTGTAACTTAAATGCTGAAAAATAACATCCTGAAAGTTATGATCATTTGTTAGATGGTTGTTATTAGTGAGACAGATCCTATCATTTGTTTTCCAAATCAGTAGATAGGGAATGATAAATAATCACTGTTGCGCATTGCACAAAATATACTTCCGTAAAGAAAATACTCAGATTTTCTAAAAGCAGTTTTTTCATGCTATTGCATGCATATAATTTATTTGGCTTTGATTTTCCTTAGCCAAATCTCTGTTTATATTGTTTGGCTCAATTTTTTTAGTCTTAAATATATGAGTGAACATAAACAAGAAAGCATGACCTTTGTTTAGAAGAGTTCTGTCTTTGTAGTCATTGAGGACATTTTTGAGAGGAAAATCTTCCCCCAGCTTCATGATGCTACAGAAAATAATTAAATTTAATAATAGCTGCCCTTAATTTATGGCCACAGAGGGAAATAATCACATTTAAAATAAAAGTCACTGCTTTTAAATGAATACATATGCCTCTGTGGCATGTCCCTAGTAAAACCAACTCTCATTGTCATTTCCAAAGTTGGCGTTGGAGGTATTTTTTCCCTTTACTCCCATCCATATTTACTTTCAAAGGAAAAGTAATCTCCTTATTGAGAACATCACCATTCTCCTGAGAAGGGCAAGAAGAGTTTCTTTTTTACATTCTAAAATGACTAAATAAAGTTTAAATGCCATTTTTTGGTTTTGTTTGTTTTTAAAGTGCTTCCTCAGCTTCTGCTTTGGCATTCTATCTGCTCCAAAATAAAGCATTTAAAAGAGACATCAATTTACTTCATAGAATCTAATGAGATATTGATTTTTATTGGATTCAAATTTAGATAGTTTATGTCTCACAATCAAGAGAAGGATATTCTTGTTAAATCATTGTGTATGAAACTGACACTTAAAAAAATTATGGGTAGATTATATACTACTTTAGCCTAAATGAAAATAAAACAAAACTAAATTAGATTAAGTTATGTGAATGATAATTATTTCTGAAAAAAGTTCAAAATAAATTAATTTGTAGATTTATTTGTGTTCAAAAGCAAAATACATAAAAGTGACATATTTTCAGGAAAGCAATTTCTACAATGTAAGATGTTAGAGACACTCTTAATAGTTACATGGCTTGCAGAATGAAAGGAAAGTGAATGCAGGACATGTGACTCTAAGTGAATTTAACAAAATGCTGAATTTATCTTACAATGATGCTGAATTGGTTCATAGTACAAATCCAGGGTAGTACCCAGGTAGTCAATTTTTAATGCCACAAATATTGGCGTTAAAAATTATTTCTATTTGCTTAAACTGGGTTGACTTTATTCCCAAGGTAATTTATGCTTGCAGAAGTTGATTTAATTATTTCCACTTCTTATTCTTTTCAATGATATCTGTTTCATGTTTTACAATTCAAATTTGTTCCTTTGAATAATTTTCTAAAAATTTCTATCTAAATTATCTAAATGAAAATAAAATTAAATTAGTTTAAATTAAATTAAAGCATCATCAGAAGGCGATAGTTCACATAAACGGTTTATTAACATTTCCATTCTATGGTCCCTAAGGGGTTTATACAGACCTAACAATGGCTGCCACACAGAAACCATCCCGTAAATATGAATTATAATTATTACTTACTCGACCTTTAAGTAATAGAAATGTAAGATGAAATATTGATTTAATCATTGATAAAAAACAGTCGCTAAAACTTTGTGAAAATTGCTGTGTTAGCAGCTGAGAGAGCTACAGACAAGACCTTATCTATAAAAATCTTACATACTAGAAGATAAAATTATATATGTATATTGTATATATAATGTTTTTTGTTATATATTTTGTGTATAGACACATACTGTATATATATTACATATCTTCTATCCTATATTTACATGTATATATCAATATATTTATAGGTATATAAATCCATATATGTAACAAATATAGTATATATCTACATATATTTATCTAAAATATGTAATAGATAATACAAGGTAGATAGTGATGAAATCAGTGGGACATAATGTTTGAAGGTTTAGAAGCTGAGAGTTACTAATGTAGAGGCATGACTCAATATGTAAATTTTAGAACTTATTTAGGATTTAGAGAGTCATCTTTGATATTTTTATCTTGTATACTATTGTAAATCCCCTTGTAAATTATGTAAGAGCTATATTCACAGTCAGTTTGTAATACTTGCAATGAGTAGTGTTTGTGCTGAAATCAATAGAAATATTAATATTAGAAAATAGATCAATTTTATAAGCCATCATGTTCTGAATATACAGGTAATATATTCTTCTTGAAATACCATTTAACAGTGTTATTTATATTCACAGACAATTAAAAGTCTATTTAAGAGAAGACAATAATACTTCCACTATTTATTATTACTAATATTATTATTAGCAGTAGGAAATATATTTACATCTTACATCATAGTATAAAAGGCCATTTATCCTGAATGAGAACATATGAAAGTATAATACCTACTGTATAAGAATAAGAGATCTGGGGTGACTGAAAAAACAAACAAACAAACAAAAAGAATAAGAGATCAGTGGAAAGACCAGCTAATATGTGTCTTCAAATAACTTAATTTATAAATATTTAAGGGATGACTGCAGATAAGTTGATACAGTTAAGACTGATAAGGAACTATAATAAGTATTTTTATATTTCTACACAAGCACACTTTTCAAAAAAGAGACATTCTTTTATGTAGTAACTGAAATCTGGTTATATAGTGACCTACCCATTTTCTATAAAATTTCAAAATGAAGATACATGCATATGAATTAGAGATAATCCACAGAGATTCTTCTATGAATATATGCAAGTGATTTATTTCTCACTGAAGGTGATCATTTTGAGGGAGAAATTACTCAGCTGACACGTTTTTTATGATATTGCCCAGAATGCATTATAGACTCTAATGGAGGTCATTATTTCCCAAAGCCCATAAACTCAGAATAGTTTATAGCTTTGTAAAGTCCATTTATTATACAACAAGGAAAATGTTCAGATGTGTATTTGTATCTCATACACTGAAACTTTTTCTTAATTTAAAATTGAATTTTTTCAAGAAAGAGACAAGGTAATTTGCCATAATAAGAAAGTTAAATGGAAAAAAATTTTGTAAGTTCTTAGATAACACATCATGCATATTTTATCTACAAATTTTTTATTCCAAGTAAGTTTATTGTGCTAAAATGCATCAACAGTGTAGAATAGAGAAATTATAACTATGTTGTAATTATTTGCTTGTTTTTAGGAAAAGAAAATAAGAGAAATGCTTTCACTTATTATGTACACACTTAGCCATCGATAGTGGATATTTACTTACTGTAACGAACTTCTGGGATTCATGTTGAGGACAGCATACTTTATTTTCCTTTTTCTATCCAGGTTCTCAATACATTATTATACATTTTCATTTTTATACATTATACATATAACATTATGCCTTTCTTTCTGGGAAATAATTAACTTCTAATCTATAATTAATGAGAATCAATACAGCCAGTTAGATGTGTCTCATGAAGACTCAAGTAATATATGCACTATGATAGTGAGGAATTACAAATGTGGGTTTGTAAGCTTATCTTTTGGTACTTAATAAGAGCAAAAGCTAAAATTCTATGTACTAAACTACAGATCATGAATTTTTTAAATGCTTTTTACAAAGATAAACATTCCTATTTCATATATGCCACTGCTGTAGTTTTAAAGTTGTTAAGTGTTGTATTTACTTTTACCATGGTTCATTCGATTAAAAATATTCATCATTAGGGGTGCATGGGTGGCTCACTCAGTTAAGCATGTGACTCTTGATTTCTCAGCTCGGGTC
Organism: Panthera tigris; assembly: GCF_018350195.1. NCBI lineage: Eukaryota > Metazoa > Chordata > Mammalia > Carnivora > Felidae > Panthera > Panthera tigris. Next base: position 98,989,972 of record NC_056663.1, read on the forward strand.
ATGATCTCATAGGTCATGAGATGGAGACCCTCATCAGACTCCGTGCTGTCAGTGCAGAGACTACTTGGGATCCTTTCTCTCCCTCTCTTCCTGGCCTTCCCCCACCTCTCAAAATAAATAAATAAACATTTAGAATAAAAGAAAGAAAATATGAGTCATTAGCAGAGAGTAGCACCTGACCTCTACTTTTTATTTGGAAATATCTGGAGTCCTCTTGGCTAGAGTAATTTTCAATAAAATACTTAATGCGTCAGACACTGTTCCAAGCTCTTGAAATATGTTAACTAACTTAACTAAGTTATAAAAGAAATGTTTACTTAGACCTGCTAAGATTGTACCATCATAATCTGGCATGCAATGGTGTTCTCTAATTTTCACTCATAACATGACGTCAGTCATGAAATGTGTCAGTCAAAGCAGGAAAGGATGAAGATATGAGTTTGAAAGTTAAGACAAACGTTCTCTGTATAGCTGGACAAGAAAGGTCAGGTGGACAGAAGATAAGGTCTTAAGGAGGACCCAGAACTAAAAATGTCAAAGTGAGTACTATAAATTAAAAGAACTATTTAACAAGTTTTTATTGAAAACGTATAATAGTACTGTCTGGCTTATTGTTGATACAGTGATCAGTAACTTCGTGGAGTTTACAGCAGGCTTGGAAAGAATCCCATTAAAAATATTCAGGTGTGTTACTATGATGGATTGGCCAGAAGTCCAGTAGATCTGCTAGAATCATGCAAGCCAAAATAACATTCCGGAATGTGGCTTTAAATGTTTTCAGTTTCTAATGTGATTCAGTGTATCTTTCCTCCAACGTTTGACTTTTTGACTTCTGATGGACTGTTCTATTTCAGTATTGCCTTTACTCCAAGCTTTTACTCTAGGGCGTTATTCTTACTCCAAGTGGCAGCCCTAATTTTTAAAGTTTGGGTCTCTGGAGTCCCAAGTCAAAAACTGGGGCACTTACAAAGGCACCTCCACCTGCAGGACCTGAATTGCAATCTCCCTTTCCAGCACCAGTAAAGAAATGCTACTGCTTTTTTGTTAAATTTTCTATTCATTTTAATAGTTTGTTTAGTGATTCCTGATGGGGAAATCATCTTCAAATAAGACTTTTAAAACTTCTTTTTAATCCTCACAATTTTTATTTTAGCTTTGTATTCTCTATAACTTTGGCCAATACTTTTATAAGTTCAACCTTAGAAATATCATTGGTATCTTTTTTTCTAAGTTGTACAGAATGAATCTAAACTTTTTCCTTTAGAATAATATTTGCTGTATTTTTTTAATGAGGAACATTATCAACTAAAAGTAATCTCATTATATTTCTAATTTGTTAATAAAGATTTTTTGTGAAAAATAGGTGAACCTGACCAAAAGATTTTTTGAGTCAATTGATATATGATTTTTCTCCTCTTATTTAATAACGTTGTGAGTTATTTTGATAGAAATTCTGATACTGAACTTTTCTTACATTAAGTGACAGGCTTTCCTTCATTATGATTACTAAATTATTGAATCTGATTAATACTTTAAAAAAATCTTTCCAGGGGCACTTGGGTGGCTCAGTCAGTCAAACATCCAACTCTTGATTTCAGCTCAGGTCATGATCTCATTATTCATGAGTTCAAGCTCCATGTTGAGCTCTGTGCTGACAGTGTGGAGCCTGCTTGGGATTCTCTCTTCCTCTCTCTCTCTGCCCCTCACCTGCTCATGCTTTCCCTCTCTCTCTCTCTCTCTCTCTCTCTCTCTCTCTCTAAATAAGTAAAAAAATAAAATAAATAAATATTAAAATAAAATAAAAATAAAATCTTTCCATGTAGATTTATATGTGTCATGTGACCTATTTCATTTAGCAGAATTGTGAATCTAAATTCTCTTTCCTGGGGATGTGTTATTTTGTATTATAAAAGACTTCTGGAAAATTTAGTCCACCAATTGTAAAACTATGCTCAGATATCATGTTCATAACCCAATTATATTGTTTTACTCTTTAAAGAAAGCATTAGAAATCTGTCACTAGTAAAACTGCATATCGTTAATACATTAAAAAAAAAAAAAGCTAGACCAAGGAAAGAAAAAGAATGTAAATATACCAAAAGTGAAGGTAAATACAATTTCTAAAATTAGATTTTCAACTTGATATAAAACTGCTCGACAATAAGAGTAAAACGATAAAAGTAAGTTACATTGTTCTTTGTATCTGGAAAATAAAAGCAGAGTAATTCTTTCTAGGAAAGAAAAATTTTCTTTTCCCCTTGGCAATAAATTATAAAAAACATTCTTTAGATTCAGAGATCCAATTACATATTGTATCCAATTATATATATATATATATATATATATATATGTATATTACAATTAAATTGGATCCAATTATATATATATATATTACAATTATAGAGAATCCAATGCAGTCGTAGATGATATTCCTAATAATGGTGATATTAGCTAATACTTACAGGTCACTGATTATGCAGTTGGCATTGTGTATGGTGAGAAAGTATTTAATTTTCATATTAACAATTAAATCACCACTTTATAAATCACCACTTTAAAAATGAAGAAACGAAGCTTAGAGAAGATATATAACTTGGACATGTGTTATAACAGTTTTCTCTCTGTCTCAGGAACCCACATTCTGAATACTCACTACATGGCCTCTTTGTTACACTGCCTCTCATGTTTGTATCAACATGCTTATAGCCAATACAGAACTGGATCTGTTGCTACCGTGATGCATTACAAAAGATTACAGAATTACAATCCATGAAATTCATCACATAAGGAATTCAAACCAATTTAATCCAACCTCCAGTGGTCTATGTGTCAAGAGACACTCAAGACAGTTTTTAGACATATATAGTACATTCTTTTAAAATTCTAAAATAAGATTTTAAAGTATGTAAATTCTTATGTGAAAACTGATATTTTACCACAAAAAAATCTTTTCTAATTTAGGATATAACTTCAGTTAGAGAAAATATAAAAGTCTAAATCTGAATCCTTAAATTGAATGTGAGCTCTCTGCTAGCTAAATAGTCTTTCTAGCCTAACTCCTCTTCCCTTCTCTTTGCAGGTACCTTTACACTCTTCCCTTGGGGCACCTGGGTAGCTCAGTTGGCTGATTTTGGCTCAACCATGACCTCACCATGTTGAGATCAAGCCCCACCGTAGGGCTCCATGCTGAGCGTGAAACCTGCTTAAGATTCACTACCTCCCTATCCTTCTGCCCTTCTCCCTGCTTTTGCTCACACTTTCTCTCTCTCTCTCTCTCTCTCTCTGTCTCTCTCAAAAACAAACAAACAAACAAACAAAAAACTAACCAACCAAACAACAACAAAAAGTCTTCTCTAAATATCTCAGTGTTTCTTCATGTCCCTGATATGGTATTTTATACTGCTCAATGAAGGCAGATTCATATGCTTTCAAAGTCAAACTACCAGGGATAAATCTAACAGTTAAATATAAAAGTTATAAAGCATGACCACTCTCATTGCCCAAATGGACAGTCAACCCTTTCCAATGGAAATAGGCCACCATGGTACATGCAGGCAGGCAACACCAGAATTTTTCTAAGAAATTGTCAAGTCACTCCAATTCTTGAGCAACAGTACAATAGTTACATAACAACGTGTTAAATCAGGCAAGAACTTTGGGTTCTTAAAAGTTGCCAGTTGCAACCATATAACAATCTCAATACTTTTCTCAATTTGCCTTGGTTCCTGATTATCTTTGGGGAGGATCTTTTTCCATTCTTTTGATCTATCCTTTTTGTATATTCACCAATACATTTTTATTGACAGCACTGAAACATTAAGGATCTCCAAATATATAGAAATCTCCAAACTCCAGTATAGAACATTACACCCATATGCTCTAAATTATTAAAAGAGGAAAGAATATAGACTAGTTAAAATGTCCTAATATTTTACTTACTAATGACCAACTAGAATAAGTGCATTTCTGTATGTAAAACATATATGAGACCACTTATTTTCTTTGTATTCAGTTATGATTTAAGTATCCGGGTTCTGAACAAATTTAGAAAAGACAGTGTATGGGAAGGATTGAAGATTTTTGCCTTTTTAGCTACTTAGTTTTTTTTTTTTTTAATTCACTAATTAACTAGTACCTAACTGATGCCAAAGTTTACATGCCCAATAGAATATAGAGCAATGTTTCCTATCTGAAGTCCTGGTGAGAAAGTTTCTTCAGCTTTGATATAAGAGAAAAGATATAAGTTTTGCTCACTTTGTTTTATCCAGTTTTAAGAGTTGCCTTTTTTGGGTATTATCTTCTATGTATATATGTGTATGTATGTGTGTTCTTTCTTAAACAGTACCCTCTTTTGCAGTGACTAAGTTTGCCATATATAGTTTCCTGGAAATCAAATTGCCATGTGTCAAGTGAAATCCAGTGATTTTGTACATAAATGTTCATGTAAATGGTCTTACAAAATAAGTATACATTTTGATAATGAAGGATTCCTTTTTATACAAACTCCATCTCCTGTGTGTTATGTATGAGTAATGTGTATATAATTATCACAATCTGATGCCCTAAATATACTCCTCTGATAAAATGTTTCTACCACATGAAGTCAACTTTAAAACCCTGACCCTGTGATGACTAGAAAAGAAGGTATGTGTTTTAACTCAAAACTTTGAGTTAGACTAGATCCCCTTCTATGGTGTTGAACTAAAAAACAGAGGCAAAACACCTAAATAAATGGAGAAACACTATTTTCACAGATTGGATAAGGCAATAAAATTAATATATGTATTCTTTATTTCTTTACTTTTTAAAATTCAAGTTAGTTAACATACAGTGCAGTCTTGGTTTCAGGAGTAGAATTTAGTGATTCATCACTTACTTACAATACCCACTGCTCATTCCAACAAGTGCCCTCCTTAATGCCCATCACCCATTTAGCCCATCCCCCCCCCCAACCTGCCTCCCCTCTAGCAACCCCCAGTCTGTTCTGTATATTGAGAGTCTTTTGTGGTTTGCTTCCCTCTCTGTTTGTATTATTTTTCCTTCCCTTCCCCTATGTTCATCTGTTGTGCTTCTTAAATTCCACATGAGTGAAATCATATGATATTTGTCTTTCTCTGACTGACTTATTTCACCTAGCATTATACCCTCTAGCTCCATCCATATTGTTTCAAATGGCAAGATTTAATTCTTTTTCATCACTGAGCATTATTCCATTTTATATATAAACCACATCTTCTTTATCCATTCATCAGTCGATGGATATTTGGGCTCTTTCCATAATTTGGCTATTACTGATAGCACTGCTATAAATATCAGGGTGCATGTGCTCCTTCAAATCAGTTCTCCTGTATCCTTTGGATAAATAGCTATGCAACTTCTGGGTCATAGGGTAGTTCTATTTTTAATTGTTTGAGGAATTTTCATATTGTTTTCCAAAGTGGCTGCACCAGTTTGCATTCCCAACAGTGCGAGAGTATTCCCTTTTCTCCACATCCTTGCCAATATCTGTTGTTTCCTGAGTTGTTAATTTTAGTCATGATGTATGTATTCTTCCCAATGTGTTCTGTGTATTTCAGTGTGATTCCAATTACTATCTCATCTAGTTTTGTGTAGAAATTAGTTGATTCTAAAATTTATATGGAAACGCGTAGGATCTAGAGTAGCAAAATCAGTTGTAGAAAAAGACCAAAGTTGGAGAACTTAGACTACCTGATATCAAGATTTATCATAAATCAATCAATAATCAAGAAAATATTCTACTGGCATAGAATAGGTATATAGTATATAAAATAGGTACATAGTTAAAAGGAACAGAATCAAGGTCCATAAATTGATCCATATATGTAGTCATTTTCAACAAAGGTGACAAGGGAGAAGGTTAAAATTTCAATGTCAAGCCTCACCTGATACCATACCCACTATTAAACTCAAAATGGATCATAAATATAAACACAAAAGCAAAAACTACAACATTCTAGGACACCATATTCTTGACCTTGGGATAGGCAAAAATTTCATAGTCATGACACAAAATCACTAACCATAAAAGAAAAACAATATGATAAATTGGGATTGGAAAATACCAAGTGCTGCTGAATATGTGGAACAAATTAGACTCTAATGCATTGCTATTAAAAGTGTAGAATAATACAATTATTTTGGAAAACAGTTATACTTTCTTATAAAGTAAAACATACATTCACCATGGGATCCAGCAAATCCTCTCTGAGTATGGACCCAAGAGAAATAAAAGCAGGTGTTCACAAAAAAGGCTTATACATAAATGGTCATGTCAGTTTTATTTATAATAACCAAAGACTGGACACAACCTAAATCACTATTAAAAAATGAATAGCTAAACAAATTGTTATATTAATACAATGGAATTTTACCCAGCACTAGCAAAAGTGAATGAACTACTGAATGAAGAACTAACAAAAGTGAATGAACTACACAGTAACATGAATGATTTCAAAAACATGCTGAATGAAGAAAGCCAGGCACAAAAATATATATCTCAAATGCTTCATTTTAAATAAAATTCTTGAGCATGCAAAATTAATATCCAGCGATAGAGACTAGGAATCATTGGTTACCACAGTGAATTAAGTATCCAAAGAGAAAAAGAAAATCTTGATTCCTATGTCTTATCATATGCAAAACTCAAATCTAGATGAATTTTACACCCATATCAAAAATGTTAAAAATATTAAGGTTTTAGACAGTAACAGAGAAGAGCAGACACTTGGGGTAGAAAAATATTTCTTCAGCAGGATATAATAAAGTAAATATAAAGGAAAATATTGATTCAATTTCTATACTGAAATTAAGAACTTTTCATAAAAATCATTCTTAAAAGTGTAAACGTGAAACCACACATATGTGCAGAGTTTGTAATATATATACTAACAGAGAATAGGTTTCTGAAATGTAAAATATTTCTGGACACCCGAACGGCTCAGTCAGTTAAGCACCCAACTTCAGCTTAGGTTATGATCTCACAGTTTGTGGGTTCAAGCCCTGTGATGGGCTCTGTGCTGACAGCTCAGAGCCTGGAGCCTGCTTCAGATTCTGTCTTCCTCTCTCTCTGATCGATCCCCGCTTGTGTTCTATCTCTCTCCCAAAAATAAACATTAAACAAATTTTTAATATAAAAAATTTACTACAACTAGAAGCGAAAAAGACAAATAAATGAGGGGAAGGCAAAAGACTTGAAAATTATCATACAGTTATTTTTTTTTCAATGAAAAGTAGTTCAACCTTGTTAGTCATCAAGGAAAAGCAAATTAAGACCATCATGAGACATCTCTACACCACCGCAAGAGCTGTCATTAAAAAGACTAATTATACCAAGTGTGGGAGAGAACTTGGAGCAACAGGGGAGAATGTGAGCAACTGTTCTCTTCTACAATGCTGGCATATAAATTAATATGATCACTTAGGAAAATTGTTCGGCAGTGTCAACTAAAGCTTGCACACATCCTGTAATCCCGCTATTTCACTCCTAGCAACATACCCAACAGAATTGCATAGACATGTGCGCCATAACACGTGCACAATGATCTTATAACATTCTATATAGTGTAGCCCACATCTGGAAAATAAACACTCCTCAAACTGGATAAATACAGGGTCTCATGATTATACAATGAAATGCTATGGAGTAATAAAGATGAACGAATTACTGCAACACACAGTATGCATGAATGAATCTCACAGACTCGGTGTTGGACTCAATAAGCCAGATGGAGTAGAAAAAAAAAGACTGTTGGTTTCTGTTTACATAAAGACAAAACTTACCTACAGGGCCAGAAATGAGAATCGAGGTGTGTTTTGGTGGTAATGACTGGAGGGGAACAAAGATGTTTCTAAAGTGTTGGTATTTTTTGATTAGAGTGCAGGTTACAAGCATGCGATTATATGGAAGAATGCTTTGAGCTTTACATAAGATGTGTGCAGGACACCTGGGTGGGTCAGTTCACTAAGCATCCAACTCTTGCTTTCAGTTCAGATCATGATCTCATCATGGTTTGTGGGTTCGAGCCACACATCGGACTCTGTGCTGGCAGTGTGGAGCCTGTCAGGGATTCTCTCTCTCCCCCCTCTCTTCCTGACCCTGCTCATTCTCTGTCTCTCTCAAAATAAATAAATAAATATTTTTTAAAAAAATATGTACACACTTTTCTTTATACATGCTAATACTTCAGTGAAAATTTTTATCTGAAAATAAAGGAGACTTTTGTGTAATTTTAGAGACAGTTTACTATTAAGAAAATAATGCTTAGGTTAACTAGCTTTTTTTTTAAATTTTTTTTAACGTTTATTTATTTTTGAGACAGAGAGAGACAGAGTATGAACAGGGGAGGGGCAGAGAGAGAGGGAGACACAGAATCTGAAATGGGCTCCAGGCTCTGAGCTGTCAGCACAGAGCCCGACGCGGGGCTCGAACTCACTGACCGTGAGATCATGACCTGAGCAGAAGTCGGACGCTCAACCGACTGAGCCACCCAGGCGCCCCTAGGTTAGTTAGCTTTTAACAGAAATGTTGCATGATGTTTTCCGTTTACCCCAAGAAATTAGTCTTCTTGTGACAAAAAATAAATCAATGGTTTTTGAAACAAGATTACTAATTATATTTTGCTACCATTAGATACTCAAATGTATTCCTTGCAATTGCACCATAGTTTATGTTATGCTATTACATTCCCCACCCTAAGAATTTAAGTGGAAAACAGAACTGAACATCTCAGATGAACACCTCACATGCTTTCTTGGAATCCTATTCTTGATATTGCTGTTGCTGAGTGGTAGTAGAGTTCCTGAAAAAGTTTACTATATTCCTACCCAGAAGGACTACAATGGGTGCTGAAGACAAGAAAATATCGCTTAATGTTTGCTAAATCTATACATTTACTACTTAAAAAATTCTATGTAATTTTTTTAATGGAAATGAACAGCTTTCCATTACAAACAGAACCATGAGTAAGGCAAGTTTATCTTGACTATCTACAAGTTTCAACTTAAATCATTAAGTTAGAAAATTTGGCCAATAGCTTTCCTCCAGTTCCTCAAAAGTGCCAGCCTACACATAAGAGACCTATGTGTGTTGCACACTTCTGTTACTCTCAAGATCTACAAAGACAGATCTCAGGTCCTACATTTTCCCCTTTGAAAACTTCAGGTAATACTGCTACCTTTGCAGGACTTGGTGATGCTTTTGAACCTCCAAATAAGCTAAGGTACATTAAAAATGCCTAGCATCACATCGGTACTGCCCTAGGGGTGCGATAAGCACTGGCCATTATTTTGAGTGTTATTATTATTGTTTTCCTCTCCTATATTATAAAAAATACCCCAAAATGTATGGGGAAATCATTATTGTATATTGTTTGCTATTTCACGCTATGCCTTTCTATTTAGTAACAAGATAGGGTAATGAAGAAGGGAGCTAGAAGAATTCAATTCAAGATGTCAGATCTATCATGCCATTTACTGGGATTTATTTTAATAAAATAGTTGCACATCTCAGCCTGTACTTTTTGTATTTCATGATAAGGTAAAGGTTAGATTACTAGAATATGTGGATCTATAGCACACAATGACCAGCTTCTATGTAAAAGGCTTTCCAGATGCTTTTAAGTTTTTAAAAATTTATTTATGTATATACCACTACATCTATTTCACCTTGGCCTTCACAGCTGCAGGGCCAAATTTCTTTGGCAGCATTTCTCTTCTCAGTTTCTCTTAAAAGATTATTTGCTTTTCCATTTAGGGTGTAATAACGAGAAGCCAATTCATCATCTAAAATTATCTGATGTTCTTTTGCTCTATCTTGTCACGTTTGCTATTTACAGAATATATATAAGCTGTAACTCTTTCTTTTGACCATGATATAGAGATCTTCCTATCACTTTGTCCATTTAATTCAGCGTTTTAAAATGCGTCCATCTTTTTCATCCTAATATGTCTAAGATTCATAGTACACAAAGGGGATCATTTTCTCATCTCAGTATTCTGTACATGTGTTTGATGTGTTCTGCACAATAAATTATACCACTGTGGCTATTATGCTGTTTTGGCCTAGTTGTGTGCCAGGAAACCATACAAAACAAATCGTGATAAAATAAATCATAAACACAAAATCAAGAACAATGTATTCCAGACATTTTGTAATATTAAAATGGTTACGGAAGAATAGGTTTCCTTTATAAGAAGGTTTGGAGAGTTAACTAAGAGTTTACTGCTTGACAATTTACTTACACATTATCTCATTCAACACGATCAGTCTCCATAGGGCAGGTATTATTATTTCCATTACCTTGATACAAAAAAAAAACCTATAATTACTTGCTGACTATCATCCAGTTAAGAAACGTTGAGACTGAGGGTTAAGCCTATATCCCCTTGTCTGAAAATCCCCCAGCTTTTGCCTTCAGGGGGGCTGTCTTGTGATCTTTAAGGGGAAGGAATCACAAACTTGAACAAAGAGTAGTATTTCTTGAGTAGGTAGAATGAAGTTTTAATTAGACTGTACTTCATACAGTATTAGGAACTGCGTGAAATAATTTATCTCCAGCAAACTGAAGAGAGTAAAGACTAAAGAGCTAGAATATCCTTCAAGTCACTCAAAAGGAGAGCATCTAACTCCCTTAAAAACCAATCCCAGGCAACTTATTTTTTAAGGACATAATGATCTTTCTCACATCTGTGCTTCACTTGTGAAGTTCCCATGGCCCTTCACCTACTCCTACTCCTGTTTTGGATTTAGCTTGGAGAACATTGCTATGCACACATACATTCCCTAATCCTCTCAATAGCCCATCAAGTTGGGATTATTATCTCAATTTTCCAGATGGACAAAACAAACCGTCATTGTTACCATAGATAGAAAAACAAAACAACTTGTGTGTGTGTGTGTGCGTGTGTGTGATTGTGCCAAGAAGCAAAGGCCTAATTAAAGAACTAAAAAAATAATCTCTGGATTTCCAATTCAGATGCTTATTAAAAGTTTAGGTATTTTGTTGACCTTTCTGCCTACCTAACATATCAGAAAAAATTACTAAATTATGATAGGGATTAATTATGATACGGAATTATAAAAACCAAAGAATCCTTTTGTAGAAAAAATATTCACTTGTAAATTTTAGATTTTTGTATCTAAAGGTTTTTAATAGCAATTTGTAGGGGTGCCTGTTTGGCTCAGTCAATAGAGCATCCAACTCTTGATCCAGGGTTGTGAGTTCAAGCACCATGTTGGGCGTGGAGCCTACTTAAAAAAAAAAAAAAAAAGAAAGAAAAGAAATGGCTATAATAGTAATTTGTAGTACATTGCTTTTTCCTCACCACTGAATTCTTCACTAAATCTTCATTGAATCAGGAGCAAATTAAAGTTTTATGCATATTTGTTGATAAACCTACTACACAATAATCTCAAGACTGAAGTTCAAGTACTTATCAACTGCTGATGTGGCTGGAAAAGGAATTAACTCTGTGTGTCTGCTCATTAGGCCACCCTCAAAAGTGTTGACGGGGAGAAGAACATTAATAGTTAAGAATGTGAGATTTATACTCCTGAATTCAAATCTAGCCACAATTTACTGCCTTCGTGGTCTTGTGAAAATCACTAAGCTTCACTTTTGTTCTTAACCCCTTAAAATGAGAGATAATCCATAAAAGGGCTTGCATGCCCCGTAGGGTGGTTTGGAAGTAAGATAATGTGGGTGAAGTGCCTCCCCCACAATAAGTTACCTGTTCAATCTTGCCAGGAGGCTTGTACTTACAATGCTCCCTTTCTTTGGCAAGCTTTTCCTCCTCCTCTCCTTCCCTTTTCCTAAACAAATCTACTCTCCCTTCAGGTCTCAGATTAAATTTCATTTCCTCAGAGAATATCCTCACAAACTCCAGCATGGGTCAAGTTCCATTAGTTTTTCTGACCACAGTATTAAAATACTGAAATTAACTCTTAGAGCAAGTAGTGGTTTCATGAATTTCTTTCCTTGTAAATGATACACCCCCAAATGGCACAGCCTTTATCTGTCACATAACCTGCTCTAGCACAGTGGCACACATAGCAAGAAATAAAACGTGCTTGGTCAACATTAGACAAAAGAATAATCTAATTTACTGATTCATAGCACAGTGTGTAAAACAAAAAAATTAATAAATATTAATAATTTTTAATTATTATTCAGTAATATACTGATGTGGTATGTCTGTAAGCTTTCTCGCATGTATTTATTAATCACATAATTTTTCCTTTTTTGAATATTTATTTATTTTGAGAGCGAGAGCAAGCACCAGTGGGTGAGGGGCAGAGAGGGAGAGAGAGAATCCCAAAAGCCTGACACAGGGCTCGATTACATCAACTGTGAGATCATGAACTAAGCCAAGATCAGGAGTCCAATGTTTAACCAACTGAGCCACCCAAGTGCCTCAATCACATAATTTTTCTTGAGCATTGTGTTTACTATTACCTTAAAATATCAACCTGTTAAGAAAAGCAAAATGTACTACATTGCATCCTACTAAGCCCTAGAATTGTCATTTAATTCAAGGAACCCTTCCCAGGAAAACAACTGCTATTTCTTAAAAAAACAAAAACAAAAACAAAAACAAAAAAACACCCAAATGATATAAGGAGATCACAGCTGCTCTCTCTTAGACTGTGTCAACGTGAATTGCAAGAGGGAGATGCAGGGCTGGGGGAGGGGTGGGGGGAGGGGACTTGCTCCTTGTTCCATCCTGCTTGTAGCGTACAGTCAGTTTCTTCTTTCCTTGCCTATCACCCTAGCCTTGCTTCCACCCTGGCAGCAGTGATTCAGTCCTGGAGCCGCAACCAAATCCATTTTGCGCTTCTTCAAATACCGGCAGAAACTGCCTCAGTGCACCCCCTGAGATACAAATCTCTGTGGGCTCCTGCTGTTGCTCAGAGGCATTTTGGGGTTCTCTTCCTGGTTCAGAGATATCGGTATCAGCTGAGCTGTGTTTCCTCCACAGAGGTTTGAATTTCAACTTCACGTGGCTCACCCTCTAAGCTTCTAAGTTTTTAATTATTCAAATCTTTCCCCTTTTATGTCGGTCTAGACTCATAAGAAGCAGTTACAAAAACATGCTTAGACATGCAGGAAATTTGTTAGGGGAAACATCTGTGAGAGAAAATGGGAAGGAAGCCAGGAGATGCTCGTAGAACTGTCAGACCATGATGTAGGGCCCAGGCTGAGTGCAGAAGAGAGGAAAGGAAGGTTGTTTTGGGTGGAAGTGTTTCAGACTGCAGAGAAGTTCTAAGAAAGGTTTGGCAATGCTAGTGGAGAGTCCTGATGTTAAAGTCACCTGTCATAGAAATCTGGTGCTTTCTAGGAATGGGTCAGTCTTTATGTCAAGGAATCAAGAGGTGGAAGTGGGAGGGACTCTTCTCATAAATGTATCTGGTATTCTATTCTGAACTTTTGCTTCCATGCCCACAACTTTGACTTATGACAAATTGGAAGTCTTGCTTCCCAAGGATGGATTGCTTTCATCAGGGGTTACGAGAATTGTTCCGTGGAATCATACGTTGAGGTTACTTCCTTGAGATTATGAGCACCTTGTGTCACTGAAACAATATCAGAGAGGGAGCAGACTCTTCCCTGGCTGGGTTTTGAAGAGTATTCTTTAGGAATTTTGTGTAAAGTTCCTCACATTGGATTTGTCTGATATTTTCTCACAAATAAACTGAGGGGCTGGCTATCTGTGAGGAGCATGAAACAAGAGACGTGCTTTTTCATCACATCGTATCACTGCACACATAAAAGCAACATGATACCACTCATGATCTAACCTTTATCCCTTGGTAGTGTCTGCCATATTTCTCCACTATACCGTTACTTTCCCCCCCTATTTTTTACACTCTATTCTTTGAAAGTAAGTCACCACATCCAGCCCACAGTCAAAGGGAAGGGAATGAAGTGTACCTCCTGGAAGGATGGAGGCCTATGCATATTATTTAGAATTCTTCTGAAAGAAAGATTTATTTCTTATTCTATTTAGATTTTTTACTGAATAATTTACTTATATCTCTTAGGGTTCATAGATTTTATTTTATTCAGGGGGTTATAATCTACTTCTAAAATTATTATGGCTTCATTTTTCCATCTTTGGCCATTGTGAACTCTATCATATTGGCTCCTGTGTCCTTTTGATATGGCTCATCTTTTTAATTTATTTGTTTTTTAGCTCTTCCTTATTTTGAGGCACTTCAAGATGCTGTAGGCTCATCTTGTGTTTTCCCCGCTGCAGTCCCAAACAAATTAACCATTCTTCCAAGGGACTCTGGTTCCCTTTATTTAAAAAAAAAAAAAAAAAAAGGAGTTTAGAAATCAATATCTTGTGTCTGGGTCTGTTTGGTGCTGCTCACGTTTTATTTTATATATGTATACACAGTTTTTGCATGTTTATATATAGGTACATATTTATATATTTATATATAATATACATGTAAAACATATATTTCCTTATATACACATATATCTATAATTATTTCCTTGTCTATATATGTATATACATATATTAAAATTGACATCAGTTTATACTGGTGTCTCTTACTCTAACCCAGTCTCGTGAGGTTTATTTTAGATGGAATTTTGACTAAAATTTTGGAATAATTAACACAGCTCAGAGATGGATAGTGTGAATGTCTATCGGAAACGGATAAGATTCTTAGAACTTTGAGATTCCTCAATTTCGGGACAGGGTAAGAATGTCTTTGTGTCTCTAAACAACAGTTGCATCTTGTGAGGCAGGAACACACAAGATTTGTGTTGTTACCAATACGTGTAAGAAGTGTGCGCATGCGCTGTTGCTAAAGCGCAGCCTGCCCAGTGCAGGCCATTGTCTCACCCAAGAGAGACAGTAGGCTGAGCTTTGTGAGGCTGCGGGGAAGACTGCGAACTTGATTTCTGCTTTGCCAACTTGGCTCCCATTAGGCTCTGGCCCCGGGGAGCAAAGGAAGGAGACCACTAAGGGGAAGGAGAAGGGGGCATCTGCCCCTTACAGTCGTTCCCTGTTGCTTGCTGGCTGTTCCTTGTGCCTGTGAGCAGCACCCAGCGGTGCTTCTTCACTCTGAGCAGCAGTTCCTTCCTGGAGTATCAAATTTTCCCAGCACTTGCAGAGGCAGCGAAATCATGCCCCTCACTGATACCGGCTGGAGCCAGCATTTCCTGTCTTTAGAGGTCTGAATTTTTGCCCCCACTGCACTTCCACAGAGCTTCAAAGATTTAGTAACTCAAATCTCTTTCCAAAGATGGAAGCCGCTTTCCGCACGTACTGCCTCCATCATAGCTAGGGTTTTTCAGTACCTAATTAACAACTTTGGAACTAATTACTAATTTTTTGCATTATATTATCTATCTCTGTGAAAATAACCAGAATGGCTTCTTTCATCTGCCTAGGCCTTTACTGATACAATCCAGTGCCTAAATTTCCATGTTGCTTACCCACATTTTTGAAAGAAGTCTCTCCATCACTTTTGATAACAGATTATTGAAAAGAAAATATATCATAGTTTCATAATGTGTTATTTGATGACGTAAGATCTGGTTCTGTGTTTATAACCTGATGCAACATTAGACAATTTACTGGTGTCAGCCCTTTCTGTATTTGTTTTATTTTTTTTTTTAGCTGTCTTTTTTCACATGTAAAACTTTATCTAATCTATAGCATGGTTTCTCTCAGTCTAAAATCTATTCAAAATCTCCATCCAGTATATTTTTTCAGATCCTGAGGAAGTCTTCAGGGCTGAAAAAGTATACATTACTCTCTGTTTTCTAGATGTGTTCTGGCGTTAATTTATCAAACTGTTTATTTTATGAAATGTCATAAAAAGGAACTATAAATTAAATCAATAATTGATTAAGTGAATCATTACTATATTGTCATCCAAGCAATAAAAGTAACATATTTTTATAAAGTTTGACTCCTTTATTCCCCACTTTGTCTGTCCCTCCCTCCCTTCCTCCTTTCTCTCTTTTATGAAAGCTTGAGGATCAAGAAAGGGCACTACAAATTTCTTGTCCTACTCATTTTCATTTTGAAAGCCATTTACATGTTTTGTATAACTTAATTTAAAAAAAAAAAAACAAGAGTGCTGTAGTGTTTGCTTGACAAAAGAGGTTGTGAATCAGGAATATTTTATTTCAAGTACAAATTCTAGCACATGTCACCTCTTAATTATTATCACATTGCATAAGCTAGCTCATCTCAATTTTATCTTCTGGACTATGAGCATATTAGTTTATATCTGATAAGATTCTTTTAATGGATTATGAAAAAATATATGTGTGAAGCACTTGCAGTTCCTGGCTTATGATAAAAATTCAGAATTAATTTCATTGAAGTTGATATTTTAACCCCATTTGAAAGGAAAGCCACCTTACTAGCCTGTAAGACTTGTCTCAGAAGCTTAGCAAATACCTGTATATGCAAAATTTGATTTTTTTTTAAAGTGTGAGTTAAGATGGTCACCTTGCCAATTGTCTGAGTATGCTGGTCTTTGTAACCAGGGAAACAAATCTGATTTCCAGAACAAAGAGAGACTTGGAACTACTGTACAAAGAGAAAACATGGGTAAGTATTATTTTCCTATGTTTTAAATTCTTTGGATGGTATTAATTCTAACTCCTATTAACCATCCAGGCCTGCTTCTAACAGTTGTAACTCAGTGACCAATCCCAGCTCAAGATATCTCCTTACACCCTTCCCAGAAGATCAGCAAATAGCTGATAACCCTAGGATTTTTTGCATGCTAGTGACTGGAAATTGCTATCTAGTAGAAATCGTATCTAATGTGTAGACCAATCAATGGCTGAATTGAAAAGAACTTGTTTCAGAGAACATTTCTAGAATTACATGTTGGGTTTAGCATTTGATTTTATACTACAGCTAATAAGTGTATCTGCTACTGTTTCATGGATGCTGACAGAAGACACAAGAGTCCTGGGTTAGACACAAAGACTTTATTACTTAAGGCACAACAAGCAATATGAACATCAACATATTTCCATTAGTTCTTTTTGTCCCCAACTCCAACAGTGGAAGGCACCATCAGGGGATAGGTTACAAGAAGACTTTAGATAGTACCAGCACAAACAGTGGAATATTAGAAAAGAAAAACAAACAAACAAACTCTGAGCTTGAGAGAATCCACTCTTTTTATAACAATCACTAAGCAAGCCTCCCCTGTCCTAGAGGGAGATACTACCTCTTTTTTCAAGATAACTGTTAAAACCCTTGAGAATCCCTGAGAAACAAACTTTGAGAACCCAGTCTCTTCAGTAACATAACACTGAGAAATGACCTAGATGAAGAGTAGACAGAGCCTTTTATTCTTGGCACACCTAGCAAGACATTGAACATGAAAGACCTATGGGCATCTCCCACCAATACTTACAATGCAATCCTACTTTGCCTTCGCTTCCAGCAAATTTTCAAATTACTTTGCATCTTCATTGGCCACTCTGATTAACTAAAAAAGGCTGCAACCAAATCCATCCAATTTGCCACACAGCATTTAATTACAGTCAAGTATGAATATATTCCAGCTAGCAGTAAGTCATATTTTAGACAGCAGACTCTAGTCTAAGGCCAGTTCTATTATGACTTATAACGAAGGAGTAGTAACTCACCTGATCTTTGATGTCACTGCCAATAAGTATAAGGGACAATATATAAGCTAAAACTAAAGCAGCCTCTGTCTGCAATGGAGAGACATTTCATAATCTATCATCTCCTATGTATAAGCATATAACCCAAATTTACACAGGTCATTCCTATTCTTTCTATATAGCTGGGCTCAATCATTTCTATTGTAACAGAAATTTCTGTCCTGAAAGAAACAACAGCAGTGAGGCACAGATAGTGAGCTTAAAAGGGTTAAAAGTTCAGTACTGTCTATTTGCCAAGTACTGGTGGAGACAATGCCCTCCTACAATGTGGCCTCATTATCCTAAGACAAATGGGCCAACTTTGGTAGGAGTCACAGGTCTAGCATCTAAGGTTGGCATCGTAGCCACTGATCAAAAACAAGATGGACCCCAAGCAAAATTTGGATCAGACGTCAAGACTGATGATACTGCACATATGCCAAAAAATATGGAAATATTTATTAACTACATGATGGAACTTTCTGAGTAGCTCTGCACCAGGTATGAAAATGAGAGCAGGAAAAGAAGATGG
Source organism: Panthera tigris (assembly GCF_018350195.1). Taxonomy (NCBI): domain Eukaryota; kingdom Metazoa; phylum Chordata; class Mammalia; order Carnivora; family Felidae; genus Panthera; species Panthera tigris. Next base: position 99,008,179 of record NC_056663.1, read on the forward strand.
GCTTGGGTTTTTCCGTTGGTTATGAGATGGGGCCAGGGTGACGGTGTCCAAATATGGTTTGAAGATCCTACCAATGCCAAAGGAGGGAACACTAAGCTTTCTTATCATCTTTCCCAGATATAAGTCTGAAAGAGAAGAGAGAAGTTTAAATGCTATCAGCAGGGAAACATCAAAAAATGACATATTACAACTGACCCCTGATGTTTGACTGATGACTAAAAGTGCCATTTTTCACTTAACTGAATTTGAACCTGTTTAAGTGAGCCATTATGGCACTCTATGAGGCCTGAAGCCTAGAGAGGTTAAGAAAAATGAAATTTCAATTAAATACCATTTTCAAAAGCCTAGCATTATGTATTCTGAGAAGTGACTGAGTGCTTGATCATTATTAGTGATGTCTAAAACTCCTAAGGGGATAAGGAATGTCTTGGGGAAGTCTTGTATTGCGGCTTTAGTAGGCATAGATGCATGTGTGACCTTGAATTATATTTTGTGTATCTGTCAGGCAAGAGATACCCAGAGTTCTGTACACCAAAGAAAGAGCCTTGGATAAGAAATTGTTGTTGCTGTCATTAACTATATCAGACAGCCAGATCCTTGGCAATAGCCCATGAATCTATAAAAATGTACAAATGGGACCAATAGTTGACCAGGTCATCCAATGTTCTAGGACTGCTTAGAGTTTGGTCAATTGTGGTGACCTCTGGGCCTCAGACTCTATCAAAGACATCCCGGTTAAAGAATGAACAGCAACAGCAATTCAGTGAACTTTATCATGTTTGAGAGTGGTGATACTGTCCATAATGTCTACTGACTCCTTTTGCTGCTCACTCAGTTGATCCCAAGGAGCTCCATAAATAGCCAGAGGGTCTGGGAAAGGGGTGACCTCTGTTAACAGCCGTGGTATGTGAAAATGGACTGAGGACAAGAAAGGTCACCTCCTCTTGCAGTGGAAATATGTCAGAAGCTCAGGATTGGCTCTACTCTGTAACAAGAGTCCCTGGTGGTCATGCTTTTGGGGTGCTGCTTTCATAACAAAAGGCATAATGAACAGCTGGATATGGAGGGTCATGGTTTTAAAACTTCTGAGTGTCTGTATTTCCAGGAAAACGCAGTATGGACCAGCAATACGCACTCTAATGATATATAACATGAGGCCAAAGAGAATAATCTTGCATCAGGAGTGCATGGGCAATTTATAGCTATTATAGGTGTTCCAGAGACTCTAAGAGGTATGAGCCAAAGACTCTATGGTAAAGGTGTCTCTGGTGGGGGTACTAACAAAATGCCTATTGTATTGCAGTTTGGACAGATTTTAAAGCTTTTGTTGGAGGAGGTTCCATTTAAGATGGGCCAGTGTACATAGGACAGCATAATTGGATTAAGTAAAGTTTGTAAATGAATTTGTTTGTAAATGTATTAAGTAAAATTATAAATGAATGTAAAGGAATATATTGCCTTTAGAATCCCCCAAAACTAAAGATGTTCATGTTGGGGATACATGATCAATAATTCTTTCTTGACAGTATTAGGAGTGGGGCAGACCTTGGCTTAACAAATGATTTCAGGAATTTAAACCAAGGTGGTAGGCCCTTGAATTATTCATGGGATGATTCACCCCTTTTTTTTTGTGAGCTGCTTTGTGAGTAGTGGCTTGTCTTGAATGAGTGTGTCAAGTGAATCTTGTCAGAGGAAGATATCATCAGTGCAATGTCATACCTGTGTTCCCGGAGAAAGCTGTATGCAGTTAAGATCTTTCCTGAGAGAATTGTGTGCAATGGCAGGGCTATTGAGTTACCCCACTAAGTCAGGTAAAGGTGTATTCTAGACCTTGGAAGTAGTTTGAAAGCAAAGTGCAGCTAAGAGCTATTGAATTAGGCATTAAATATATTAGTCAAACGTGTAATAGCAAAATGTTTACTAGTTGTTGATTAAATGAAGTCAGCAATATCAATAATAATGAGTGGGGATGCTTTGATAGGTGAGACCACAGCATTAACAGCATCAAGGTAGTATTAATCCACGGTGAGACATTTTTCATTCTTTCTAAGTTTAAGAACAGACCAACCGAGCTGTCAAATGGAAAAGCAGTAGAGATACCACCCCTTCACTAGGTAAGACTTCTTTAATGTATTTCAGTCCTTGAAGACCCTGTTTTAATTTATGTTGGGCTGTATTAACTATTTTAATTGGGGAAGGATGGAGTTCCATGGAGTCCCATTTGTCAAGCCAATTGTAAGTGCCAAGGATTTAATTTAATTTTAATTTATCATTCATTGATTGTCAAAGTGACAATGCCCACTATGAGATATTTAAGATAATAGGTACTGTAAGCATGAGGAAGTAAGACAAGATAAAGGTTTTGATAGCTAAAGTGAGGCATACCTATTTGTCCTCTATTTATGTTCAGTAACTCCTCTAAGATAGTTAATTAATAAGACCTCCAGGTTTAATGTAATAATTAAGGCCACAAAGTTATGTCAATTTATACAAACAGATATTAAAGTTAATTCACAATATATGTTTTGGAAGCAAAAAAGCCAATCACTGACTTTGTTTTTATTGTTATATAAATTATTTTAGTAAATTTTAGATTTCCAATTGGATCAAATTTTGTGAACTTGTGTTTCAGGTTTTGTTTGCTTGTTCAGTTCACCTCGTATTCAAGTTTCTTCCTTTCTACCTTCCTTTTTTCCTTCCTCTTTTCCTAGTTCTACATTTCTCTTGTTTTGCTTTTCTTTCTTTCTTTTATTTTATTTTTGTCATTCCTGGATATACTTTGGAGAATTCTCTCTATCATGCTCAAATTTTAGAGTTTGGTTTTCCACAGAGCCTTGAATCATCATTTTTAAGGTTAGAGGATTTCAAAAGGTGATGGTTGAATTATTCCTTTGACTGCCACAGGGATATTCTAAGGATCCTTTTAACCCTGACAATCAGGATCTTTCTTGGTGGCAGGAGCATAGATAGCAGCAGCAGGAAAAGTATCTTGTGGGGTCTTAGTGAGTGATCTTTTTTTAGGAGTATGACTTCAGGGTATCAAAAAGTTATTCCTCTTCCACACAAGCAACCATGGGTAGACCCATATTGCATAGGGTGTCTGTCTTTCCTTTGAGCTCTTTACAGAATAGGGACAATGCCTAGTTGAGACACACAACCAATGGTTTCAGAGTAAGGGTCATTCCTTGAGCGTAGTATCAGTCATAGCTTATGTTGGAGTTGAGACACAATTTAACCTGAGACTCACTGATAGTCCTGGGCCAAAATATACTACCCAGGGCCATTTAAAGGAGGGCCCAAACTCATATTCCTATTCCTAAATTCTAATTACCCAGACTCTGGCTTGGGCAGTTAAATCTATAATAGAGACTCAGTAGAATTCAGCAAGTATAGCGTAAAACAGCTCACATTAAAGTGCAAAGTTGTTAGCAGGCAGCAATGCAGCCCAAAGAGCATGCTCACCAGCAATTAGCAAGCCAAAGAAAAACATGGAAGATGCTGAGTGGTAGTGGTCACGGTCTAGACACCCACTCTGCTCTTTTCTTCAATTTTTTTAGAGATGCCATTGAAACAGTGGATTTTCCCATCCCAAAATTTGCTTTGGGTGTTAACATCGATGATGCCCCAGACACACTAAGAGGGTATACAGAGATAATTATTCATTTAATATAGATTTCTAGAGAGAATAAGATGGCTCACCAGCACTTCTAAAATGGCTTGAGAGAGTAGGAAAGAAAACTGGCTTGGGAGTTTTGAGTGATTAGGTGAGGGGACAAGGAAAAGTGTTCTTGTGGGTGGTTTGAACTTCTCACCAGCACCAAAGAAGGGATCACCCAGGCTTTTTCACCAACTTGCCCATATAACAGGCAGAAGTGGAATAGTGAAGGGTGAGGCTTTAAATCTGTCAGCAGTCATACATCAAGAAATGGAGTCACCTTATTACAATTAACTTCTGTATCAGAAACATTTGGACTTTTGCACTGTACAGTTCATTATGATGAAAATTGTCATGCTCTGTGTGATGAGGCATCTAGGTAGCAATGGCACCAATGCCAGGAATGCAGACTTGATCATTAGTTGATTCCATGTAGTCTCATCACAGAATGGGCCCTTACTGTGAACATCTACACGAGTAACCCAGACTGTCAGATGAGCAGCCACAATTGCTTTCTACATTTTGCAGCCATAAAGAGGATTATCTTTAATCTTCCATTTTGTAGTCTTCCAAGTAGTAGAACAGATGGCTAGGACTTTGGCAATAGTTTAAGAGTTAGTAAAAATACTCCTGTTTTATATATATATATATATATATATATATATATATATATATATATGTATGTGTGTATATATATATATATATATATATGCGTGTTATGTATAACACTACATAAAAAAAATAATGTGATTCATTGGAGTACGATTGAAGACAGTCACATGTCTGTCAAGTCACCCATTGTACTGACCAGTCTTTACCAGAGTTGGTCCTTCAGAATTGTCTCTGCGACTGGTTTGCTGCTATCCAAGGAGGCCATCAGGTTTCACTGGTAAACAATGTCAGCAGGCAATGACCAGACATTTAGGGAAAACTCTGTGGATTAAGGTCCCCACAATGCCAGTGGCTTTCCTTCAGACAATCAAGTGGAGGATAAAACATAGAGTAGCAGCCATGTTTTCATGCAAACCTGAGATGCCTTAAGGCAGAGCACTCTTGAACATACCATATCTGCTTAGCCAATATAGCCTATAACTTTCCATTTTGTTTATCATTCAATTCAACTTTCTCTACCCCAAAGTGAGGATGTCAGCCTAGAGGTACAAGTCTCCATAAGTAATTGGTTCAGTTTCAACAAGAGCCTAAGTAACAGGTTAAAATGTGTCTTTTATTAAAAAGGGGTATAATTGTTACTGTATCTGGCAGCAGCACTGTTTATTTTGTTTCTATTTGATAAGCCAAGAAGGGATAGGGAGGAGGTTTGCAGGGGAAAGAAGAAGTAACTAATATGTCCCAATAGCATTTTTCCTTTTATATCAGTCTTTGAACAGGAGAATTCTCTGTAACACTGTAAGACGAGTAGAAGTAGGACAACACTCTAGGAAGTAGAAGCATGTAAGACATCAAGTCAATGATATGTGCAGATGTCAAAGCCACTGCAATAGTGAGTTAAATCAGCTGGAAGCATTCATCCATTAGGTCATTTTAACATTCCTGCCTGCGCCACTGTGACTTTTCCCCACACTCCATCATTTAAGTTTAGCTTCCTTCTCTGCCTAACAGACTGGAAAGGATAGTGACTCTGGTGCATGTATCCAACAGAGTCATGAATTTGAGTGCCAATCCTCCCCCAAACTCCCCAACATAATGAAACAAGTGCACTTTACCTTTGATCCCTTTTGAGGGAAGAATAATCTTGGCCCAGGCCCCAGCAACCTTTCTCCTTAAAGTAGCTGAAGTCAGAGGAGAAGGAGGAGGTAATGGAGTAGAGTGGCACCATGCTACTAAACAAGACTTTGCATTTACATTTGGTTTTGAGACACATGACAGTTGACCACAACTCAACCAAGTAGACCTCTGTGTTTTGGTTCATCGACAGTTCTTTTAACAAAATGGAAAGTTCTCCTTGGTGACACAATTTATTTCAGCTTTGAGGACTCTTTGGTTTGGTAGCCATGGCTACACTATCTGCTGGAACCACAGGTTCCATAATGCTGCCCATTATGAATATATATCTTTCTATTTCTGCTCCGAGAAGAGTAAGAAACAACTAAAGTCCGATTTGGGCAACTTGTTCCAATCCCACTTATTGCTCAGTCTCATTAACATTTGGAGCCAGAATACCCCTTCCTGTCTCCTCTCTTGCCATCATTTGGATAAAAGTATTCTCCATCAGATCTCAGGGAGTCTTCTAACTCTGAACCTTGCTTGGGGACTTGTACTTCCTCTCCCAGAAAGTAATCTCTCAGTCAGGATTACAGCCTCACTGTAAAAACTGTCAGATCTGAGATTTAATTTCACCCCATAGCTATGATCTAAAAAGTTAGTCTGTCACTGGTTTTCGGATGCTGGTAGGAGACACAAGACTCTTGAGCCAGTGAAAAAGAAATTAACTGCACAGAGCACACCAAGTACCATGAGCATCAGTGCATTGGCTTCAGTTTCTCTTGTTCCCAAGTCTCTTGAGGGTGATGGGGCAGGGCCAGACATTACCTGTGCTAAGTGGATTGCATTATAGGAAAAGAGCACTAAAATTGGAATTTTTACTTGTTTTTTTTGTTTGCTTCTTTTTTGTTGTTTTTTGTTATTTTTTTTTTTTTAACAGCAAGCAGTAAGCAACCTTTTTTCTTTGTCCCAGAGAAAGATGTACTTCATCCCTCAAGGTGTCTCTCTGAAAACACAACCTTGAAAATGACTCAGGGTCTTATATTTTTATCATGTTAAACAACAAAAGAGAACTGAATGACCCCTAGGAGAATGCCTCCAATACTATAATAAAACATGAAATTGATCAAAGGAAGTAGCTGTTTTTTTATCATCATGATGATTTTGGACTAGAGATCTACCAGCCTTGTTATCACAAGCCTCCCATTTTCTTTTTCCATTTTTGATGCATATATTATTATTAAAATTGATTTTTATTAGAGAGTAAATATACTCTTTTTTTAAGGAACAAAATTTGGGACTTTTATGTTTGATTTTAGGAAATTCATACAGAGGAAAAGTATACCTATTATGATACAGAGGGGGAGATAAAACATTAAATTGTAAAATTTAAATTTAGTCCCTTAGGAACAGTAACTAAACTAGGAAGGCAGGCACATGTTTTTGAACAGAAATATTTCTCAAAGTATTAATAAAACAGCCACACCTTTTTAAAATGTTGGAGCTGGCACTAATCCCAGCTATGTCTGACATTGCCTCTCTTCCCATTCCACTCATGCTACTTCACAAAGAAAAGAAACTAAACGTTATGTTCAGAACCGATGAGTAATAAATGTAGTAAACCTCAATCTCCTCCTAAAATAGTCTATCATAAGATGATACAGATAATTTTAAGTTGTATTTAAATGAAATTGGATACAAAAATTAAATGGAAAGCCATTGAAAGATTTAGCAGATGAAAATATACTTAGAGACTCTCTATCCAATGCTGTGGCTATGACTAATACTTCATATGGAACGCTGACAAAATCAGAAAATGTTTTCCCAAACACAAGTGACTATCTGTGTGAGATATTTCAGATGTTTCATGGGGGTGGTAAACTGCTACTGTATTCGTACCAAAAATACATCTGGGATAACGTTAAAAAAAAGCAAGTATCTCTTCGTAATATATAAATATTTATTGTAATATTGAAATTGTTTAATTATAATATGTAAATAATAATATACACTATGAAATTATAATGTATAAACCATAATAATTATATACACACACATAACTATAACATAATTCACAAGCAATTTATGTATAAATATATAAATTATTTAATGTGTAGGCTATTATTTATAACATAAACTTCTAATATATAATATACATTAGAATATTATAATATATTATACTAAAACTGCTATATAATATGTAAAGCATATATTTTCATAAATTATTATGTGTAAAAATGTGTAATTTGCAAACTATTATAATATATAAACTAATACACATTATAATGTGTAAACTTTTAATCAGCAAGTGATTAAAATGTTAATTTCTTTGCATTTTAGTAATCTGGCCAATTCTACACTTTTTCTCAAAATATGGAGGAAAAGAATTCCAAGTGTTTCAATTCTTTTAATTGTGTCGTTAAGAATGTTAAAATTATCGAGATATTTTGAATAAAATCAACATGTTATTTCAAAATTTAGAATAAATAAAAAATAATCACAAAACCAAAAACATACCACACTTTACGTACCTACTCATAAAAGTAGCCCTCAGATTGTCATTTAAGATCTATTTATTTTACTCCAAGAATTTTTAAAAGAAGGTATTTGATTTCTAAGGAGAAAAAAATCAATGTTGAAAACTGAAGCGGTGAAAAAGTTTACTATTGACAGACACACAGTGAAAACAAGTGACCGCTGGCAACTTCACGGTGGTAGGAAAATAGAAGATACAGGTAATATGGCAGGAGAGGAATCAAAAGGACTAGAAAAAGGCCTGTGCCATTTTTTATGTGGTAGTGTCATTCTTTGTAACCAAAAGGCTAGCATGAAGAAATGATGGAGAAAGAGGATGCCTTTGTCGATTACCAAGGCCACGCCTACAATCAGGGGGCGACAGCCCTCCCACCTATGTCTTCACGTTTGGCTGACTCCTGTAAGTACCGTGTCATAGGCCCATACCTTCCTCGTGAAGGTAGATGCTGAGTTATGTGCACTATGCAAATATTCCATTCAAGAAGTTAGGTCGTATGCTGGGCATTTGAAAAATAGTTTTGTTCAAAATGCTCACAATTAAAAAGAAAATTAAAAATGTAAAGTGGAAGATCGTTAGCTATCTAGAAATGGAATGATAAACAGAGGACATTTACAACAGATGCTTTACCGTATCTTAACATCATTGTTCTAATTTTCAAGTGGGAATTTTACTAAGAGTTTTTACATTGGCCTAATTTCAGGCAGAATTCAAGGAAATTTGGAGTAAGCTTCTGCCCATGCCACTCCTTGTAAGAAGGGTGTGACTAACAGCTTGGGTTTTTGAGCTTCAGCTAATTCTAAATGACTTCACGCTTAATTCCACTTGCCTGTTTGGTGCTTTATTAACTAACTTGGATCCCTCTTGTTCCTTCTCTTATGGAAGGAGAAAAGTGTCCAGTTATGCAATATATCAGCCTTATCTGTTTTCTAATGCTATTTATTCCACAGAGACATCAGCTGAAATAAAGCCAATCATTCACCTTGTTCTCAGTAGTATTCTCAACTTTTGGGCTCTGGTATATACCAGGAAATCAGTGAGCATCTGTTGAATTGTCTATTTGTGTAGTCTACACTTCCTGCTGGTAACTGTAGCGGTCCTTATCCTAAATTACTAATTATTAATGTTTTGTTAGTTTCACTCTCAACCCTATTTGGCCTGTTACATTCCCTTCAGCTCAGCAGGGTTTACAGGTTATCACTGAGATTGTGGTGTTGCTAGTGTTCTCTTGAACTTTATCTCACAGTGAAAATTCAGATGAATTTTATCAAAACTGTCTCATGTCAGCATCATCATCAAGTCAATATTTTCTAATGACTAACTTGATAAGTATCAGCATTCTAGGATTTTCATTTCTATTTTTATTTTCAGAGTCATAAGTACTTTTAAAACAGTATATATGTTTTAGTGATTTCTCAGTTTAAGAATAGTTGAAAATAATTTTCTAATTACGTGTTGAGTTTGGTATTTTTAACATGCAAAAGTTAATAATGTCGTGAAGAAACACATTATATACATTAAATATGGTTAGTATAAGATGATACACTGCGATAAGGGTATAAAAAATACCAACTAAACATTAATGTAGGCAGGATGAGCTTCATGTTCATGAGACCTGTGCAGCCACACAGGGCCTGTGCTCAGAAGGGCCTTGCATTTGGTTCTGCTCTGCTATCTCTGTACAGGCATACCTAGTTTTATTGTTCTTTTCTTTATTGTGCACTTTAGATGCTGCATTTTTTTTTACACATTGCAGGTTTGTGGCAACCCTGCATTGAATAAGTCCATCAGTGCCATTTTTCCAACAGCATTTGCTCAGTGTGTGTCTCCATATCACCTTTTGGTAGCATTCACAATATTTCACACATGTTCATGATTATCGTATTTTACGGTGATCTCTGATCAGTGATCTTTGATGTTACTACTGTAATTGTTTTGGATACAACAAACCATGCCCATATAAGACAGCAGACATAATTGGCAAATGTTGTGTATATTGGACTATTCCACTGACCAGTCATTCCACCATTTCTCTCTCTCTCTCTCCATAGGCCTCCCTATTCCCTGAGACCAACTAATAACCCTGCAATGGTCTCTAAATGTTCAAATGAAAGAAAGAATTGCATGTCTCTCAATTTAGATCAAAAGTTAGAAATTATTAGGCTTAGTGGGGAAGATATGTTGAAACCCAAGATAAGCTAAAAGCTAGGCCTCTGGGGCCAAACAGCCAAATTGTGAGTGCAAAGAAGTTTTTGAAGGAAATTAAAAGTGCTGCTCCAGTGAACACATGGATGATATGGAAATGAAACAGCCTTGCTGCTGATACGGAAAAAACCTTAGCAGTCTGGATAGAAGATCAAACCAGCCACAACATTCCTTTAAGCCAAAGCCTAATCCACTCTCTTCAATTCTATGAAGGCTGAGAGAGGAAAGGAAGCTATAGAAGAAAACTTGGAAGCTACCAGAGGTTGGTTCATGAGGTTTAAGAAAATAAGCCACCTTCATAACATAAAAGTGCAAGATGAAGGAACAAGGGCTGATGTAGAAGCTACAGCAAGATACTTAAAAGATCTTGTTAAAATAATTAATGAAAGTGGCTACATAAACAACATATCTTTGGTATAGATGAAATAGCCTTTTAAGGGAAGAAGATGCCATCTAGGACTTTCACCGCTAGAAAAGATAAATCAATGCCTGGCTTCAAAGCTTCAAAGGACAAGCTGACTCTTGCTAGAGGCTAGCATAGCTGTTGACTTTAAGTTGAAGCCAACACTCATTTACCATTTTGAAAATCCTGAGGCCCTTAGAAATTATGCTAAATCTACTTGGCCTGTACTCTGTCAATAGAGCAGCAAAGCCTGGATGACAGCACATCTGTTTACAATGTGGTTTACAGAATATTTAAAGCCCACTGTTGAGACTTACTGCTCAGACCTCAACTCAAGGATTCAAAATATGACTGCTCATGGACAGTGCACCTGGTCACCCTAGAGCTATGATGGAGATGGATGAGATTCATGTTTTCATGACTGCTAACACAGCATCCATTCTGTAGCCCATGAGTCAAGGAGTAATTTTGAATTTCAAATTTTATTATTCAAAAAATACATTTCATAAGGCTATAGCTGCCTCTGATGGATCTGAGGCAATTGAAAACCTTCTGGAATAATTAACCATTCAAAATGCCATTAAGAACATTTGCGATTCATGGAAAGAGGTCAAAATATCATGAACAGGGATTTGGAAGAATTTGATTCCAACTCTCATGGATGACTTTGAGGTGTTCAAGATCTCAGCGGAGGAAGTAACTGCAGATGTGGTGGAAATGGCAAGAGAACTAGAATTAGAGGTAGAACCTGATGGTGTGACTGAATTGCTGCAATCCCATGATAGAACTTAAACAGGGGAGGAATTACTTCTTTTGGATGAGCAAAGAAAGTTGTTTCTTGAGATGGAATTCACTCCTGGTGAAGATGCTGTGAAGATTTTTGAAATGAAAACAAAGGATTTAGAGTATTACATAAACTGAGTTGATAAAGCCACAACTAAGTTTGAAAGAATGGACTCCAAGTTTTTAAAAAGTTCCACTGTGAGTATAATGCTGTTGAACAGCATAGAATGCTCTCGGGAAATCGTTCATGAAATAAAGCGTCAATAGATGCAGCAAACTTCACTGTTGTCTTATTTTAAGGAAGTGCCACAGCCACCCAACCTCCAGTAACCCTGATCAGTAAGCAGCCAACAAGATCCAGCAAGACTCTATACCAGCAAAAATATTAGGACTCACTGAAAGCTCAGATGATGGTTAGCATTTTTTAGCAATAAAGCATTTGTTAAGTTAAAGTATGTACATTTTTTAATCATAATGCTATTACACTTAATAGACTATAGAATAGTATAAACGTAACTTTTGTATGTGCACTAGGAAACCAAACAAATTCATTTGATTAACTTTTGCAATATTTGTTTTATTGTGATGGTCTGGAACTAAACCCACAATATCTCCAAGGAACATCTGATGTTTTCATTAATTTCAAACAAGGAGTACTGCATTTTTGAAATGGTTATTCATTTCTGAGAGAGACAGAGCACGAGCAGGGGATGGGCAGAAAGACAGGGAGACACAGAACCCAAAGCCGGTTCCAGACTCCAAGCTGTCAGCACAGAGCCCGTTGCGGGGTTCAAACCCATGAGCCGTGACATCATGACCTGATCAGAACTCAGATGCTTAACCGACTGAGCCACCCAGGCAGCCCAGTACTGCATTTCATTTTGCACTGGGCCCCACAGATACAGAAGACGGTTTCCTGGCGTACTATAAATTGACAATCAACATTAAAATTACATATATACATATAACACATACCTTAAGGTGTTAAATTCTTATTACACTTCTTACTTTAGACATTTGAATTTTCACTTGAACTTGGAAGACAGAAGTATTCTGCCCCCATCCCACCTTCCCACACCCGCCTTTCAGGCTTAATTTGTGATTACAGAAATAAGCTAGGTTCTCAGGTTTCGCTTGATTAAAAAAAAAATCTTGTCAGAAACAATCATTTGGTGAAAAAACACAACTTAGAAAACAAAGTGGAGAATATGCTTAGGTACATAACAGAATAAGTGTTCTTTTGGCTTTAATTTACCAAGGCCTTACTGATTTCAAATTTGAAGGACATTTTTAATTTGGTTGGTGGGGCCTAGTGAATGCCATTCTCATTTGGGTCAATTTACTTTTATGTCCTCCCAATGTTTCCTAAGACAAAAGTGAACCAAGGAATAGTATAGAGAACATGTGAAAAATTCCTAAAACCAATAACGAATGGCAAATAATTTGGCAGGAAAACAGACAAATACTATGGACAGACAATTCAGAGAATAGCTAATAAATATGAAAGAATACTCAACCCCACTAGTAATCAGAATCATGCAAATCAAAACCAAAATGAAAGGACATTTTAATTCCATCAAAAACAAAAATTTAAAGTGTCTGAGAATGCAATTTCTCCAGCAAATTCTCCTACTGTTCGGTAGGACTACAAGCTGGCAAAACTACTTTGAAGAGCAATTTCACACTCCAGTAAATTTGAAGAAGCAGTAACCTATAATAGGACAATTCTATCTCCAGTTAGATGCCCTAGAGAAACTCTCACACACATGTAAAAGCAAACATGTGCAAACTTCATCACAGCATTATTTATAATAGAAAAATGAATCTTAATGCTCATTAAGAAAATAGATAATTATATTATATTCATATGGTGAGATATGTAGCAATTAAAATAAATGAATTAGAGCAACAGTATTAAATGAGGATAATTTTTTTTTATTTTCTTAAATATTTATTTTTAAGAGAGAAAGAGAGAGAGAGAGAGAGAGAGAGAGAGAATGGGGGAGGGGCAGAGAAAGAGGGAGATACAGAATCCCCAGCAGGCTCCAGGCTCCGAGCTGTCAGCACAGAACCCGACATTGGGGCTCAAACCCATGAACTGTGAGATCATGACCTGAGCTGAAGTCAGACGCTTAACCGACTGAGCCACCCAGGCGCTGCTCAATAAGGATAATTAAAAACAAAAACAAAAATCTTAAAAGAAAAAGGCAAATTGTAAAAAGTTATGAAAAGTGTGATAAAATTTATGAAATGCTTAAAAACATAAAACATGATGTTATTTATACATTATGAGTGCCTGGTATATATAATAAATATATAAACCTATGAATGGAAATGATTTCAACTGGAGAGCAATGATTACATCTGGAGAGGGAGGGTGGACCAATGAAGGATACAAAGAAGGATTCAACTTTTATCTGTAGCATTTAAAAACAAAAAAACAGATCTCAGCAAGATATGGTAAAATGGCAAAATATTTCTTTGTTAGATCAAGAGAGCAAGAGTAAATAAACACTCATTACTTTATTATTTTCAGTATGTTTGACATCTTTTGTTTAAAATAAGGGAGAAAGAAAGAATCAAGAGGGTAGAGCTTGGGAAATGAACGACTTTTGCATACACAACATCCATAAGCACCTCCTGACAATTGGTAATTTGAATGGAGCAAAATGAGGCAGCTGTTTGGAAGCAGAATCTGTTATACAGTGCAAATTATCTGGGGCTCCTACTTGAGTTTTGCCTCATTAGCAATCATCTCTATCACCGATTATAAAGACTAAATCTCCACACAAAATTATCTGGCTCTGCAATGAAAACAAAAGCATAGATGCCAGAGGTAGGGCCATTCCTTAGAAACCAAAGCTTTGTGTGTGTTTGTGGCTCAGAAAAGGGAGGGGGAGGCTGAATTAAGTGGAGCATGGTGTTCGCAGACACCTCATAAGCTTGCCAGACACTCTTCCCTCATTGCTCATCTCTGAAACTCAATTGCCCAGGCATGCCTTTAAAGGAAGAAAAAATCATCTGTCATTCCTTATGACAGTTTTGCTTCAGCTATGCAATGAGATGCTGTGGTGGGTTGGGGGCAAGTGGGAAAACAAGAAGAGTGGGGGTGCTCAAAATCCCTTGGATGTGCTTCCACTCTCCCTAAAGCTCCATGTGCGTGCCTTCTCAGGTGAATGGCTTGCTGTATTGCGAGTGCTTGGAATGAATCTGCTCAGTGACATGCACTGGGGGCTGCTGGGTCTGGGTGCGTGTTTCATGGCAGATAATGATATGCACTTCCACATAAAGGGAGACAGAAAGAAACCTTTGAGATTAATCCCCACTGTCAGCAGTTTTAGAGAGGAAATCTATCCCATTACATCTGCTTCTGTTCTAATTTAAGACAATCTTGGAGATAAATTTTATTGATTGGGAGAAGAGTATTTTTAAATCTAGGAATGTGATTTCGGAATAGTTAAAACAAAAAGACCCCCATGTTGCTACAGCATTACACACATACCCACATAAGCACACACTGATAATTTTTCATTTAGAGATATATTTCCTTCCATATTTAAATTTCTCCTTCACTTAGTTATAGGCATCATATACAAAACATTGTGCTGATAGAGGCTGTGATGCAGTATTTTACTGTAACAGATTTTAGCCTGCTATTTAAAACATGTGGTGATGATGTGCTAATGGTAAAAATAGGGCCATTTGAGGGTGGGGTATGGATCTTCTGGTATTCAACTATCATTTCATTGAACGATTATTTTCACAGCAAGTGCTTCATGAGTCCATTAAGTATTACTGGTAGACTACCGTAATCTATAATGGCAGATTGCTTTCTTTTGAAAGAAAAACAGATACCCAGTGATCATGAAGTAGGTGAGAGATGTAATTATGGCCCTAACCCTAATTTTGATTTATAATTTTAATGGCCCAAGTTAATTTGATCCGATCTGACATAAGCTAACCAGTGTTACCGCCTTAAAAAGAAAACATGACTTTCCTAATATAATCCATATATCTGCTGAGGCACTCTTCCCTTTGAGATCTACATGCAACTGAGATGAACATGATCCTGGGGAGAAGGAGCCTCATTTCCCCCAAATTCTTTTCTGGGTTTCTGAAAGATTAGGAGTCAGGCAGATAGTACATAGTTATCAATGGGGGCTCAGCTCCCATGTCCTTAGATTTCCATAAAAGAATTCTGAGAGGGCAACATCTAGTCCTCCTCTACCTCTTGTTCCCTCCCTCCTGCCCAATAAAGAAGGAGCTCCCACAATTAGATCTGAAAGCCTTGGGAAGGCTCCGCTTCTTCTGTTTCTACCTCTCAAAGGACCTATCATTAGAACACTCACTCTCCCTATTCTTCCATCTGTAAACTTACAGGGATGGCGTTGCACCACCAGGAGGCCGGCCTACAGCTGTAGGCTGATAAATTTCCTCTAAGGAGGAATGTGTTAGGAAAACTGAGAGTAGCCCCGGATCAAGTGGATTTCTCTCTAATTCAGCTTCATCAGCCAGGAAGCAGATGGGTTGCTCTTCATCTCACTGACTTCAGTATTTGCTTTCTTTTGGCTCAGAAGTTAGGAAGGAAGAAGATATGGGTTGTAATGATTCCTCCGCATTAGTGCAAAAACCAGGACGTTTTGAGAAATACGAGATTGCCATTTGGAGACAGTGATAACAAACTAAGAGACTACATTTTTCAGGTGGAAACAAGAGAGAATGTTAGGGGTGCTTTAGTGAGAGTGGGTCTTTGACATCTTTGACCCCTCTGGTTCACGGAAGCTTGCATTGTGACTGGGAATACAGTCCTGGGACTGAACAATAACAGGACTGCCTAAGGAGGCAGGACTCAGCTTCCTCCCCCAGCAGTCGATGTAGACAGGCAGATGTGGGGAGTCCTGTATGGGGAAAAGCTGTATTTGGCTGTGAAGCTTGAACTTTATCTATTATCCCTCTGCAGATTCTTCACCTGTATCATACTGCCTTTTCGGTACCTTGGTCAAACCAAATATATTCCTGCCTCAGGATCTTTGCACTTGCTGCTACTTTTACATGAATTATGTCCCCAAAGATATTTGGGTGCCTGGTTTCCTCACTTCATTCAAGTCTCTTTTCAAATACCATGTTCCCGGAAGTATCTTTTTTTATATGTATATATCATCTCGTGCTAAAATAGCACAAGTCTTTCTACTTCCTTTCTCCTCTTCTTGCTTTATTTTTCCTTATAAAGTGTATCAGTCTCAGGTATTGTATTATATACACATTTAAACTTACTTTAAATTGTATACATTACCTGTCTTTTTCAGTAGAATATTAGGCATCTGAGGACAGAAATTGTCTCATTGGCCATGGTCAGTCCAGAGCCTAGCATAGCATATTTTCAGTAAAGAAAACATATAATGTGTGCCTGAATACATAGAATAAATATTTTTTAATTGCAATAATTATTATTTTTTCTTTCTCTTATTCTGAAAATAAACCAAAGCATATTGTTCCAAACCGATTAAAATCTTCTCTGAACCAGCAGACTCCTACAGCTTCAATCTTTTTAAAGTTACAGTATTGCCCCCTTATCCACAGGAGATACGTTCCAAGACCACCAGTGGATGTCTGAAACCGTGGATAGTACTGAACCTTATAAATAACATGTTTTTTCCTATACATATATAACTATGATAAAGCTTAATTTCTAAATTAGGCACAGTAAGAGATTAACAACAATAATAAAAACAAAACAATTATAATAGTCTACTATAATACAAGTTATGTACAAGTTATGTAAATATGGTCTCTCTCTTTCTCTCAAAATAATCTTATTGTACTGTACTCACCCTTTTTGTGATGATGTGAAATGATAAGATGCCTATGTGAGGACATGAAGTGAGGTGAATGACAGAGACACTGTGATGTAACATTGGGCCACCACTGATCTTCTAACAAAATGTCAGAAGGAAGATCCTCTGCTTCTGGATCACGGTTGATCATGGGTGACTGAAATCAGAAAATAAAATTGAAGGTAAGAGGGACTACCGTACTTTTTGTCCTTGGTTTCATGATATATATTCATGATACTCTCAGCCCAAGAAAAAGGAATATTTTCTTTTTAGTAAGTTTCTATTCTCTCTAATTTGTTCTTTCACTGTTGTGAGTGAAGCCACAACCAGAATCTACAAAATCCCAAACTGTGGTCATAGACTATATTGCTAATAAATGAGAGTAAACGTGAGACCATAGGTTGGGTGAGAGTGGAGGGGTAGGCACAGGTAGCCTGAGGATGGGTCACTTAAAAAAAGGGACCAAAAATCCTTGTCCTTGACCTTTATGAAATTCCAAGGAGGATTGAAAAATCTGTGTCAGCTAATCTTCTGTCATCTTCTAATGACTATCACTTAGAAAATCAGGACAATCCTTAATAATATTCAGTATTCTAATAATATTCAGTATTCTTACTGCAGACTGCCGTGTGTGTGTATGTGTGTGTGTGTGGGGGGGGGGTGTGGGTGTGTGTATGTGTGTGTGAAGACTGCCTTTTAATCTGTAGAGATCTGGACAGCTGAAGAACTGAGATGTATCCCACAGAGAGAGAAGACAGTGTATCATGCTTACCAGTCCCCAAATACTGTGTATAATGAAGCATTGCCTGTTTTGAGTTGAGATTTTACTGTGATCTAAACCTTCCTTTGGCCAAATACATCTCTATGTAGTTCAAGGTTAACCACAGCAGTCTCATACTAAGACCAGGTGTTTTACTGAAGATCATGCCAGTTAAAAATATATGTATACAGCAGTACAAGCTCAATATAAGCTGTTGCAATCTGCCAAAGGAGAGAAATAGCCAAGACCACATTAACTAGTCTAAAGACTGAATCTTACTTACTGGGAAGTAAAAGCCTCTATGCTGGTCACAGCAGAGACTTCACACTCCACACACTCTTTTGTGCTTCAAATGCCAAGATTTCTCCATTTTTCTAGGACACTGGCCATGCACAATACATTGGAGTTTTATAGGGACATATAAATAACACACCTCTCTTCTTCTTTTGAGCTCTGAATGAACTCTGAAATTAGACACTGGCATAAGAGAAATAGAGATCTAGTATCAACTTTGGTATGACTGATTGAATTAGAGAATGAATGTTAAAATTAGAGCCAAAAATCATCCTTCAAATATTTCTTTTAATTAAACCTACCTCTCTCCCCAAAATCTCTGCTTTAGGTAGCACCCATGGTCTCCTCAGGAGAGTAAAGTTGGTAAAGAAACTTTTTAGAGACATGTGTCATAAGAATGACAAAAAAACATGTACTGATCACCGCAGAACTATTTCTAGCTCTAGGCACAAAGCAGTTGTGAAACTCAGAAGAAGAGAATCATGCAGAGAAGATCACCTTGGGAGGAGATGAGCAACCCTACAGGCAGGCAGCCAGAGCAAAAACAACTTGAACCCAACTTTTTGCTTCTATTCAGTCTTCTGCCAGGACTCTCCATTGGCCATATCCACCCAGAAGCCGGAGCAAAAAGGACCCCTTGATGCATTCCTCCCACGTCAAGCTCCGGGGTGGACATCAGGCTGAAAGGAAGTGGAGAGTGGAACTACAGGGGTGAACAGAAGGTATCTTGTCCACTTGGAAATACGTTACATGAATGAGCAGAGAATGGCTGCTTTCTGAGCACAAGTTTCTCTGAAAGAGAAAGGTTAAACCACTTATAGCCAGTTTCCTCCCCAATCTATTCCTACTTCCCTAGGAAAGACAGTCCACAAATTTTCCTACGCTGTTACTCCTGCATGGTGGAAATTTCCTCCCCATTATAAATATGCAAAAAATGGCAAACAGGCATTTTCCTTAACACTTACAGGTGGACCCAAGAGAAAACACAAAGTAGAAGGGTTTGAAAATGACAGGGAAGACAGTAGGAAGCAGGATGAAGGCCATCAGACAAGGTAAATTCTCTGGTTCAGCTAATCCAGCTATAAATGTATAAATTGGTACCAGTATTTCAATTTCCTTTTGGCTGACACCTGTATCTATTTCTTCACTAAATGAGAATTTGGAGGAGAGAGGATCAGAGTTATTCTTCACCCATCTCACTACCAGCAAAGGTTTCTTTGCCTCTCCTGGTGCTGAGTTTCATCTTCCAATGATTTTTTTGTTGTTGTTAACTGAATTTTTTTTTTTTTTTTTTTTTTTTTTTTTTTTTGCCTATCTGTAGGATTATCCTTTTCCAATATCATTGCACCCAATCATCTGCTTTTCTTGATTTCTATGGTTAGGAGCAGTGGCAAGGACACTTACATGAAGTCATTGTTTATGTTTGTATGGAAGCTTTTACTGAAGTTTATGGAGAAGGAAGGAGTTATGGCTCAAAAATATAAACTAGAATTGAATATTACATTTAATGTATAAAATACATTAGTTGAATATTAAAATCACTGTGCTTAAAAAAACCCTTCAGCCGTTATTAGCCATAAATACCTACAATTTCATCAATTTGATGTTAATATTGTTATGTGCCTATGCACTGCCATTTAATAAAAATTCCTTTTTATTTTTTTCTTAAACCAAATTCTTTGCATTTTGCTTTATACAGCAACTCAGCAATTGCTTTATTCAGTCCTTTTCTTTTGTATTTTGCCTTTGGACTTGTTTTTCAACATCCAGCTGGATCATCAAAATATTTCCTTCAGGAAGACTTTGCTTTCATAAAGAGAATTCTGGTTCCAGTTATTAACTATGCCTAAAAAAACTGTATTAGCTATAAAGTCTTTAAAATCCTACCAGGTGTGATGCCACTAAGTGTGGTGCTCACAGCTTCTCTGTGAATCAACCCTGCACTGCAGATTGTTCAGTAATTGGACTAAAACCATGAAGCTTATAAATGATAAACTTGGAATTTGAAAAATAAGCCTAGATGTTATAGCTTAATGAACTAATATGATATAGTTGTTTGCTGTAGAAATCAAGCAGCACTATTATAAGCTATGTGGCTTATAATAAATGCAAAAAAAAAAGTAGTTTAGTCACAGAAATTTTAAAAATTAAAAAAGTAATAGTATTACAGACCCAGGGGTGCCTGAGTGGCTCAGTCAGTTAAGTGTCCGACTTCAGCTCAGGTCATGATCTCATGGTTCCTGGGTTCAAGTCCCACACCAAGCTCTGTGCTGACAGGTCAAAGCCTGGACCTCTCTCTCTCTCTGCCCCTCCCAGTTCACGCTGTGTCTCTGTCTCTGTCTCTGTCTCTCTCTCTCTCTCTCTCTCTCTCAGAGTTTCAATAAAACATTAAAAAAAATTAAATAATATTGCAGACCCAAATGTCAGATTTACTACCTGAGAGCAGTGACTGGTATTGAAGCTTTTAAATGGGAAATTATTGGAAATTCAGTTTTGTTTTGTTTACTTTTCTAGATTAGTTTTAAATAAATCTTGGTATCAATCATGCAATAAACATTTATATAAAATAGTGTGTACATTGATCATTTCCAAATGAGTAGCATAGATTCTAAATTTCAAGCATAGGTAGTATAAAAATTAAATAATCCATTTTGTTTTAGTTTTATTTAGAAAATCAACCTTTTGGGAATGTATCCTATATGTATCTGATGAAAGATATTTAAATAAAAAACTACAAATAATTTTAAAACTTTAAGATCAATTAACAGAAGTCTGAGAAGGGCCTTTAATATTCAAGGGGCTTCACCAAACATTTTCCAAGATGTCAAACTCTTTAATGACTCTTGTATACTATAACACATTTTTTTCACAACATTTTTTGGAATAAAGGAATTGATTTATGTTGAATTATTAAATCCAAGCTTGGTTTATTTCAATATTCACTAAGCTATTTTAAAAATGTGATATTTGGTGCTCATACACTAGATGGTTATGAACCTGCTGTGTTTTTATGGCATTAAGTTTTGAGAGTATTTTAAAACTGAAAATGCTACCAAGAAAAATCTCCATGGTCATTTTTATACCTTTATCTAAGATCAGGATTAATGCAAAGTTTAACAAATGCTTATTCTATAGATAGTCAGCAAAGTCTTATGGATATGGCAGAGACAATATGAGCTGAATGTTACACAAGCTAAATGTTAAAAGATTATATTTTATATTTATTTGTATACCAAGAATAAGCCATAAAATTTAGATGGTACTTTCACCAAGAAAAATTACCTAAATGTTTGTGCTATTGTCATTTGGCTCGTTTTATTTTATAGGACAAATTTCCCATACTTATAAATGCAGAGGCTTATACAGTTATCTAGCAATCTAATAAAACAAAGCTGCTTTGGCTTCAATTGTCCACACAATTGCTTTCTAGGGGCATATTATTACAGGGAAATTATATGGCTCTTGTCTTCGTTTTGGCACTGGTGAGAAGGATCACAATGATTGTGACTTGGTGAACCTTTGAGAAATAGAATCATGGCTAATTTTTTTTTTAATGAGTAATTCATATTAAAATTCTTATTCTCTTTTTGACGTAATAATACATATTCTTGCATTTTAAAGGTATATTATAGGTTTGTTTCATTTCTCAGATTTAAAAAAAAGAGTTCAGGTTTACTTGTGGTAGGGATAATCTCGTAAGAAATATGCAGAACTGACTTTTTTTAGAAAGCAGACCTCCTCAATAAACTGGGGGATAAATGTGCCTCAGGGAATGACAAGTAGTTTGATTTTAGTGACTAAAACATATCTTTGTTCTTTATCTGTTATTCTCCTCCTGGACACTTTAATTTAAGTTGGAATTTTTAGATAGTTACATTTTTGTATTAGAATTCCCTAGTCTTTATATAGACTTCGTTATTTATCTATAAATGGAAAGGCAAAATATTTTGTTTACAGGATGCATATGGATATTAAAAGGACAAACATAATTCTCTACTGGTAAAATTTTGAAATCTTGAATGCAATGGGATATTTCTATAAATCTTAGTCCCCTGTAATAGTGACCATTCATTCTATTCTGTTGTTAGAAGCTATCTTTTATTACTGTTTTTGTTGATATGGCTTTTCCTTTCTCAATCCCTTAACAAAATAAGTAAGATTAATAGCTTCCAAGATACGGTTTACATTAGGAATACAAATCTATAGACCCACTTGCTTCCTAACAAATAGGGAAAAATAATAACATTTGATATTATTTGTGTGCGTATACATATGTGTGTGTGTGTGTATATATATATATATAAACATTAATTTTGTATTTTCCAACAAACATGAAATGTTTGATGAATTATGATGTTTATGAATCCAACTATTGATTTAAGCAGAGGCGAAAGCCAGAGGTATCCAATTTTCTCTATAGTCAATAAAGTAAACACAAATTGCTCTGCTTTGACAAGACAGATGGATTACATTGTTTACATAATATATTCAATCTCATAGCAGGTATACTCAAATTCAAAGGAAGAGTACTGCAAATTAACTTACAAAATTACTGTTCTACTAATATACTTTCACTATATTGTTCAATTCATAATAGAGACATAAAATATGCACTTGATAAATCTTATTTTGTAGTTTCTGTATCAAATTCATTATAGCTTTTAAAAATTTCAGATGGTTTATGAATTTTGAAATATGTTTAATTTTATGCTTTAAAGAGTCACGAAAAGATAATGATCAATATTAAAATAAAAGGCATGGTAATTTACCATATTAAAATAAACTAAAAAGTGTATCAACTGTATCTCAATAAAAATTTTAAAAAAGACATATTTTCAAATGAAGTCCAATATTAATATATAAAGAAATGATCTGTCCTTTGGTTGGTGGCTGCCATCTACCAACTTTAAGATTTGATTAAAATCTGGAAAGCCTTGGTGGCTCAGGGGTAGCTCAGTCAGTTTAGTGTCTGACTTGATTTCAGCTGTGGTCATGATCTCCTGGTTTGTGAGTTTGAGTCCCACATCAGGCTCTGCGCTGACAATGCGGAGCCTGCTTGGGATTCTCTCTCTGTCCCTCCCCAACTCGTGCTCTCTCTCTGTCTCTCTCAAAATAAATAAACTTAAAAAAAAAAGATTTAGGGAGCCTGGGTGGCTCAGTCAGTTAAGCATGCGACTTCAGCTCAGGTCATGATCTCATGGTTCGTGAGTTCGAGCCCCACATTGGGCTCTGTGCTGACAGCTCAGAGCCTGGTGCCTACTTCAGATTCTGGGTCTCCCTTGCTCTCTGCTACTCCCCCACTCGCACTCTGCCTCTCTGTCTCAAAAATAAATAAACATTAAAAAAATTTTAAGTGATTTAATTAAAAACTATTTCCTTCTGACCTACCAAATAAGAAATATTGACAAAACTTATGAAATTAACAATATTCAAATTGGTAAATATATTGGATGAATGAGAACTATCATACATTGATGGTAGCATTATAAATGGATATAAGGCCTTTGAAAAATGACTTACCACATTGCACATGAACATGACTTATTGTCCAGAAATTTCCCTTTGAGTATATACTCTACAGAAATCCCCATATATATGTTACTGGAAATAAATAAAGAAATATTCACAATACTATTATGTATAAAATAATATACCTTCAAACAGAACCATCCCAAATACCAATCACCTGAAAAAGGATAATTGTGGTTTCTTTAACCAATGAAAAATATGGCAATGAAAAGTAACTGTATTAATGAATCTCAGGAATATATTACTGAGTAAAATATAGAAGACCAGATAACACAATTTTTATGAATATAAAATTCAATCAAAATTAGACAATATACTACTCAGATGTTTATACATACGTGGTTAAATTTTATAAAGAAATAAAACAATTAATACAAAATTCAGAATAGTGGATAGAAGTTTCCTAATTTTTCTATTGGTATACAATTTACACATGCATATTTAGCAAATATTACATAATTGATAAAGAAAAGAAATATGAACAACTTCAACATTATTTCCTAATTTTCCACAAGTACGTTTTGAAAAGTATATCCAAAGCATTCTAATTATGAATAGGGGAAATTTAGAAGCATATCCTAAAGTATTAGCAGGGTACTAATTTAAAACTCTATATAATAGTAGAATTATATTATATTACTATAATGCCAGTGTAAATTAAAACAATAATACAAGTTTTAGACTACATCTTCAACATGGGCACATTAAAAAGTTTTTATGACAAAAAGCTTATTTAAAATGTAAAATTATATCATTTTGATACCATGCTATTTTTTCTTTTTTTTTTTTAATTGTAATACGGTGATACTTTCCTAACTGATGAAACAATTATTTTGTCATGAAACTGTGGTCATTGCTATATCATAACACATAACCATCTAATTATACATTTTCTGAAGAGATCAAATGTATAGAAAAACACTTTCTTATTCAGCCTTATTTCAGTCCTTTTTAAGAATATACAGGAGATCTGGGCACCTGGATGCCTCAGTCGGTTGAACATCAAACTCTTGATTTTGGCGCAGGTCATGATCTCATGGTTTGTGGGTTCTAGCCCTAGAATTTCTCTCCCTCTCCCTCTCCCCCTTCCCTGCTCAGGCACATGCTTTCTGTCTCTAAATAAATAAATGATATATAAGAGACCAAAATTTCTGTTCTCCCTATTCATATTAGCAACATTTTAGTTAAAGCTGTGATGACACAATTACAAAAGAAAAAGAAAATTGAGTTCAAGAATCAGAATTCCCAAAGAGACTATTTTCTTTTAATTGAGAAAGACAAGATTTTAAACAAAGGCAATGATGTAAATTAAATATTAAATACAGAAAAAAACAAGCTTCAGTTAACTTAAATTGCCATTCTGTGTTCCCCTATCTCTTTTGATTGTTGTACTTAGGATACTGTTCTAAGTGTGGAGGAGTTAAGTGTCTATCTCTCTCACTGAACTGTGACTCTTTGGGGGGTAGGGGGAGAGAAGCAACAACAACAACAACAAAAAAGCTGGGTCATTATTTTTGAATCCTTTCATGGTACTGGATAGTAGATCCTCAAGAAAGCCTACTATAAATGAATGGATAAATGGACAGACACGGTAATTAATTAATGGATTTCTTCTGGGCTCACATTTTGAAAATTATATAAAGAGTAATCAGTTATATTGGTTTTATAATAATTTTATTTGGGGGATTTATACTGCTACAAACTAAATATTTCTAATAGATAACAATTCTTTATTCTTTACATTGATTTTCTTTGCCTTTTTTAAATGGCAAAAATCTTTTCTTTAAAGTAAAATCTATAAAATATACACTAAACTAATCAAAACAAGCAGATGTGTTAAGCTTTTTGGTGGCAACTGAAAGTAATGCAGTGAAATACACACACACACACACACACACACACACACACACACACACACGTGTACAGAGAGAGAGGCATTCAAGGGGCGACATGCCTCTATCCTGATGAATATTGAATACTTTCCTACTTTAAAAAAGTCATCATACCATAAAATTGTCCTTATAAATTAAAAATTAGATAGTCCTCTCATGCTCATGGTTCTTAAATAACTATGTGCTACTATTAAATATAATATTATGCCAGTTCCAGGATCTCTTAGTTTTCCTCACTTTTGACAGTTTCATTGATTCAGATGCTTTGATCTATTTTTCTGAAAATTGCATAAGAGGATTCTGAAGGTATCTAAAGAGCCAGACAACTGGGATTGGGGGGAGGGGGGAGGAAGGAAGAAGGAGAAGGTCAATAACAGCAACGCAAAAGCACCAAAAAGGTACTAAATTCCTTGTTTTAATTCAAATGACCAAATTTTATTTTATTTTATTTTAATTAATTAACTTATTTATTTACTTTTTAATTCAAATTACCAATGATCTGTTATAGCAAGAGAAAGGAGTAACTCCTCAACTCAATCCAACTCTGTAACAGAAAATCATTTCTGTGTTTGGATGTTTTACCCCAAAATAATCCCTGGAGAGGTTTTCAACTTTCCTGATGCCTGATAATAATAAAATGAGCCATTGATCTCTTCTGACCAATTCCAAATATGGAATTAAATGTTAAAAAATCAGATACTAGAAATAGAAATTGCCTGGTCTCCACTGTTTGGAAAGGTCAAGTATTGATTTTCCTTTTAATGTATTTTTTTAGTGTTTGGGGGAGGGGTGTGTCTTTTGTGTGCAGGCCTGTGAGTATGCATGTCTGAATGTGTTTGTGTCTGTGTTTCTTGGGAGGGTAGGGGGAGGTGGCACCAATTATTTGCAATGGAAGTATTCATGGCCTTTGAAAACAGCCATTGAGGACAAGAAGAATATAAAGAATGAGAGGGAGTCAGGCTGCATTTCATAATGTTAATTTCCCTATTTGCTAGGAAGCTAGTGAGCCTATAGATCCTGCCTGTCTCTTACTCCTTTACTTGGTGCTGAATATAATGAAGAAAGAAGCTACAGAGAACGTTTCAGAAAAATCTGGAAACTTAGATTTAATGCAGCAAAGCAGCTAAAAATAAAAATCTTTAAAGCCTGATCAAACCAACCAAATATCTGGGGTCAACTAGAAAACTAAAATGCCTTTCTCATGTTATTTCTAATGGAATCTGAGGTCAAAAAGCATAACAATGAGCTCCTTCTTCCATTCAGGATACTTCTCAGATTTTGTAGCTATTGTTTCAATTTTTCAGTATAGTCCTGAAACATAGCACTGCTTTGTAAACTTCTAAAAGAGAAAAGAAACTGTGCTCAAGTACTGAATACCATTCCACTCAAACCATGACACAAAAGATTTAAAGAAACCTAGCATTTTAAAAATAATGCATATACCAAACAACAGAGCATGTACATATATATATTCTTACACTTTTGCACATACACATAAGGTATCTCCTGAGAGTGCACAGAGTCCTAATACCTGATCAAATTTATTCATTCAGTGTTTTCAGAGTAGTATCTATAATTTACAAGACATTGCTCTAGGCACTGGGTATGCAGCAGACATTGAAAAACATTCTGGGGCCCTTGGGTGACTCAGTTGGTTAAGCATCTGACTTTGACTTGGGTCAAGATCTCACAGTTTGTAAGCTGGAGTCTCCCATCGGGTTAGCTCAACCCCTGCATCTGGTGAGCTCAAGCCCTGCTTCAGGTGAGCCCCGCTTCCCTCTCTCTCCCTCTGCCCTTCCCTCATGTTGCAACCTTTGTCTCCCTCAAAAAAAAATCCTGATCTTCTAAAACTTATATTCTTGAAGAGAGCTATAAAAACAAAAACAAGTAGGTAAAATACATGAAATGCGTTGTATACTAAAAAGTGGAAAGTGCTAAGAAAAAATAAATTGTGGAAGGGAAAGAGAAGGTGTGGGGGGGAAGGGGAAATTTTAGATGAGGTGGCCCATGAAGATCTCACTGACACAGTGATATAAGTGAGAATGAGGGCATATATCAATAGGAGTTGAGGAAACAAACTTCTGTTAGTATGTCAAACAGAAAAAACATAAATAATATAGAGAAAAATATACTTAGAGAATTGGGGAAGTCTGCCATTGATTTAAGAAGTTAAAAGGATTCACCATCTTAGCTGTGATGGAAAGAACAGAAAAGAGTGATTACTACCATCGTCATGTCACCATAGTGTCTAGATATGCATGAAGGTGGGACAGTTTAAAGGATACTGAGGCCACCATTAATTACAACTCCCTCAAAGTATGCATACAGAGCAAAGATGGCCTGTGCCTTGCTTCTATGTTTTAAATTACTCATAAGTGCATTTAACAGATGGAAATTACTCACATCAGAACTATACTGATAAACTGAAACAATAGATACAAAATCTGAGAAATATCCTGAATTGGAAGGAGTTCATTGCTGTGCTTTGACCTCACCTTCCATTAGAAATAGCATGAGAAAAGCATTTTAGTTTTCTGGTTGACATCAGATCTTTAATTGGTTTGTTTAGGCTTTAAAGATTATTTTTAGCTGCTTTGCTGCATTAAATCTAAATTTATCAAGATGTAACTCCATTATGAATCAAGGAAGATCTGTATATAGACTACAAAAGAGGATCAATACAGTCTGGGTCCTGACAGGGATAACATATTATTTCAGTAAGAATACTAGAAGGCATGAGCTAGAGGGAAAATCCTGAGAATGGGATCCTCAAAATGAAGATAATGGAGTGATTGCAGTTATTAATAATGACAATAGCTGTGACCATGAGACAGTGACTTTATAAAAGAGAGTCATACAAAGACATGATTATTGTAAGGAAAAAAATAAAGAATTGGAAGGATGGAAATGTGTATGTTTCATGAAAGTGGATGATGAAATCGCCAGGGATTTGACAGGGGTAATATAGGAGACCTGACAGTGAGGCAAAAGCTGAACTCTTCTAAAAAAAATGAAAAGTGACCTGAGTTTGGTGGATGGCTACAACACAGAGGAATATGTGGTAGTTTGGTCTGATCATGTGAAATTCAAAACAGGGGAACTTATAGGAAAGTAAATTGTCTTGGAAGTGCCTGAGTGGAACAGAAGATGATCTCTCACCTCCATTCCAAGTAAAATGACAAGCCTAGAAAGAGAAAACACCATCACTGAGGCGGGTGTAGGGAATTCTGGGTCTTCAGGGGACAGCCAGATTTCTGGCATAGCAACAAAGGGAAGGGCCCATTTCAAAGAAAGGCTGAAAGTATTGCTGAAGACTGATGGTGAATCTATTGAAGTTATGGAGAGGGGACTGATAGATGCAAAAAACTAAAAATAAAAAATAAACGATGCTACAGAGCTCTGTAAGGATTAGAGTCTGAGGAAAAGGAATTACTCTGTAGTCCTGGGCGTCATGGGGTTACTGATGAAAGCAAGAATAAAGAGATGATAAAGTTATTTATTCCCTAATGTAGCCTTGTTCTGGCTGTTGGGAGAAGGTAGGAATGTGAGTCTTTCTTGGAGTAGATACAGTTCTTGGGGTTATATCTTGACCCAACCAAAAGAGGTGTAATAGATTACAGGGAGGAGGTGATTTTGGTTTAAATCATTTTTATTTAGCTACCAAAATAAGGCAATATTTTCATTGTTTAAAGATTTATTCTTCTAAGTGAAAGTATCTTCAGCTTTATTTTTCACGTAGATTTACACAAGTATTGTGGGTGAAAAAAATTAGGAGCACAGTTGGTTACAATGTCAAAACCAAGTTAAAAACAACATTAATAATCCATAAAGAAATGGGACAATATGTTCTTGCGGAGAATTGATATCAAGAAAGATCTGTGCTGTGTATTCACCATGGGTTTGTGTGTTGGGTCAATTTAGCTAATTTGCTAAACTGGGATTACATTTTCCACAATTCTCTTTCTTAAAAAAAAAAGTTTACTTATTTATTTTGAGAGAGAGGGAGTGCATGCAGGGAGAGGGGCAGAGAGAGAAGGAGAGACAGAATCCCAATCCATGTTGTCAACGTAGAACCTGACATAGAGCTCAATCTCATGAGCCATGAGATTATGACCTGAGCTGAAACCAAGAGTTGGACCCTTAACCGACTGAACTATCCAGGCACCCCACCACAATTCTCTTTCTTTTTATTTTCAAATTAGCCTTGGTCACAGTAGCCATTTTGTGGATGCTTCAGGCAGTCATATTTTTTTTTGACTAAACATCAGTGCAAGAGTACCTGTGCTGTTGTACTTCATACACATCATTACTTATCTGCTGGCTCACTTTGTTGTGTGCGACAGTAGCCAGAACTGAGGTTCCTCCAGCTCCTGCCATAACTACCTTTGGCTTCCCCAACTCTGGACCAGATGTGTTTAGCTCCATGACAAAACGCACTGGAATTACCTTCCATGTCACTCCCATCATCAAAACTGGAGGTGTGGAGAAGGTGAGAAGCTGACACAGGTTCCGACAATGGGATCCAGTCTGTCCTTGTTCTTCTACTTCATATCCATCATCTCTTTCCAGCTATCTACCATGCTGACTTTGGTCTCCAGAAAAATCAACCTTACACAGATTATTGAACCAGCTGCCACTAATGTATAACATCAAGTCAGTATAATAAATTCTCACTATGCATCACTCCTAGTAGTTCTGATACAACCTCTTACTTGCTAGGTGATAATCTAATAGTTAAGTATCCTTGCTAAGTCCCAGTTTCTTTTACTGTAAAATCCCAATAGTATTTCTACTTCAAAAGATTCTTGTGGGGCACCTCACTGGCTCAATTTCCTGAGCATCTGACTTTTGACTTCAGCTCAGGTTATAATCCCAGGGTCGTGGGATAGAACCCTGCATCTCACTCTGCACTGAGCATGGAATCTGATTGGGATTCTCTCTCCCTCTCCCTCTGCCCCTCCGCTACTCACACATACTCTCTCTCTCTCTCTCTCTCTCTCTCTCTCTCTAAGATAAATAAAATGAAAACAAATTTTAAAAAAAGATTCTTATGAAAAAAAATAAGAAGGTTATGTAAAGTACTTAACACAGTGGCTGGAACTTAATAGTTACTCAGTAAAGGGTGGCGGTGATTCTGTAGAGTAAATAAATTTACAACATGGCCTAGTTTATATAAATTCTATTCGTAATCAACACGATGGTCTCCTCCTTGAGATAAGGCAGCTTATAAAATAAGGCAGCTTTATAAAAATAAAGTTTATTTTTATTTATTTTGAGAGAGACAGAAAGAGTGAGCAAGGAAGGAGCAGAGAGAGGAAGAGAGAAAGAGAATCCCAAGCAGGCTTTGCAGTGTCAGCACAGAGCCTGATGCAGGGCTCAAACTCACGAACTGTGATATCATGACCTGAGCCGAAATCAACAGTCAGATGTTTAACTGACTGAGCCACTCAGGCGCCCCAGGCAGCATTTGTATTCTTAATTCTTTTTATTTTCTTTAGTCACTCTGAGGAAAGTAATAAACACTATTTATGAAGTCTGCTCCTGAGAAGAATATATATCAGGATATATCATTTTCAGTCATCAGTTGCCTATGGAATAAGATATTATTATCTAGTAAAAACTATATCACAAAAATGTTAATGGCACATTTTTAGATAGAACAAAATAAGAATTATGCTTAATGGAGAGAAAAGTTCTGAGCTATCTGAAAAGATACAGGTATCCTATTTAGATGTTTGAGGGGTAAGAGAAAAAATAATTAAAACCAGGGACAAGAACATCAATAAATCTGTGACCAATCCACCTTTATGAATGTCCTAAAATATGCTATTTTATGGGAAATTTTTTTTCAATTTAAGGGAATTTTGATTAAAGTAGTCCTTTAAAAATTAATCTAGTACAAAATTATTTTCACTATGATGTTTTTATTCCAGATATATATCTTTTTATTTTAACTTTTAGGTGTTATTCTAAAGTGATCATATTTAAGGATAACATATTAATTTAACAAAATAATCCTGTGCTTACCTGCCAACCATGTTGAATATAGGAAAACTTATCCCTCATTATTAGTTTGTAGAGGACTTTCTCTTTCTTTCCTTTAAATTAATTCATGTGCTTTACTGAAGTAAAAAAAATGATTTCTTTTAATCATATTTTCAGATGAATATGAAGTTGGTTGACCTCTTGTAACATTCATTCACGTCTGTTAGAAGTCTGATTAAAAGTTAATATGAAGATTAAGATTGTTGAGCACCGGGGAATCTCTTACTTTCAAGGAGCATCTTTAATAATTCTGAAAGCAGGATGCTTCAGCCATCCAGACGTGCAAATCCCTAATCTCTTCTGTTTCAAGAGATAACCATTTATTTCCATTTCCAAGAGAGTCCATCTGCTCATATGGCTTGAGTTCAGAAGGAGTGGAATCCAATAACTGAAAAAGAAGTGAACTTTCTTTTGTCCCTCAGCAAACTGAGCGTCCCTCCCAGGACAGCAGCAGCTTTAGTGGTCATGACACAATCACAGGGACTCAGAGAGATAAATGAAAAACTGACAAGAATATAAATGGGAGCCTTTAACTAAGCACTACTCAGAAAGAAGAATAAAGGTACACGCTCACAAGCGCTCACCACCGGCACATAGAGGAAAGAAAGATCTGAGTAAAAAAGAGTCATATATTTCAGAAAATTACAAACACAAAGAGGAAGACGGTAACATTCTCTCAATGTAAAATAATATTAAATTATTATCGCTCTACTTAATATCTAGGCAGTTCATTGGCTTGTTTTTTTTTTTAATTTTTTTTTTAACGTTTATTTATTTTTGAGACAGAGAGAGACAGAGCATGAACAGGGGAGGGGCAGAGAGAGAGGGAGACACAGAATCTGAAGCAGGCTCCAGGCTCTGAGCCATCAGCCCAGAGCCCGACGTGGGGCTCGAACTCACGTGAGATCGTGACCTGAGCTGAAGTCGGACGCTTAACCGACTGAGCCACCCAGGCGCCCCGATTGGCTTGTTTTTAATTGTTCATAAAAATCTGTATTATTTTCTCGTTCCAAAACAGCAAATATTGCTGCTTGGCTTATGAGGTATGTGTAAAACATCAGCCTAAGAGTGGAGAAACAACTAGAGAGATGAAAAACATACTAATATGGAAAGGGTAGGAGAAAGGAAGAAGCAAGAACAACTAGCATGATAAGCAAGCCTAACAGCTAATTCTGGTCTCTGTTCTGAAAGTGTAGCATTAGTAGGCTGGCAGCAGTTAACTAATTAAAGCAATAAAATCATCTTATATTTGAAGAACACTTTAAACTTTTTCTAAGTCTTCTTAAGTGATTATCTTAAACGAAGGAAATGAAAATTTAAATCACTTGTCCAAAGCCAAAAAATTGATGAATGAAAATCTGTCTTGGAAAACCATATTCCTAACTGCTATTCCACTGTTCTATCCAGTAACAGTGCTGTTTCCAGAAGAAAGACTTCAATCAGGAATCATACACCTCAACATCTGGATATCTAACTCATAAAATAATGGCATTCTGTAGTCTGAAAAGACTTCACATATCATTTACTAATGTGTCCTGAAGTTTTCCAAATGAAGACCTTTTTATAAAATATAAAAGTATTTTTCCAATTCCCACAAGGCTGCAATTGGACTTTTCGGCCCTAGTGATTGGGGAAGTATATAAAGCACATGCATTCAAGGTCTCCTTGCATTATTCCAAGCTTCATAATTTGGAAACTGGTGATTTAGTCCAATCCTCTCATTTTACAGAGAGGAATCCAAAACCCAGGGAAATTAAGTGAATCACCCAAGGACATAAAGCAAGTTATTCAAAGGACCAAGAGTGCAACTACTCTATGCTGCCTTCCTTCCTCTCTCATTTGGGAACAATTTCTTTTTTGTTTCCCTCTTGGCATATTGTGGCTGTAGTTATCATGAGATTTTAATTCTATTTTGAGTGGTTGGTTGACTTGGCAACACTATTTTCCATACAGCCTGTACTTCATTCCAGCAGAGAATCCAATGATTTCTCTGTTTTCTGCTACTGATTGATAGAGTGCCAACACACTGAGGAGATTCAAGGAAAAGAAATTCATTAAAAACAAAGATGAATACATAAAATTACTAGGAAAAATAAATTTGGGGTGTTTATCTTTGCCATCAGCAGAATGATGAATTAAACTGAGTGTTTTAATTAATTCTATTATTTTCTTTGCATATTGGGGAAACTTTTCTATGAGGCCTTTGCAAAAGTGTAAAAACATAGAACAAATACTACACATATCATGTATCATTGAGGCTGTCTAGTATCCTAGGAGTTTTCTCAAAAGTTGCTTTGTGATTATCTCACTTTGAATGGAAAAAAAAAGATAAAGTAGCAGCTTATATTTTAGCATTTTCTTATGTAGTGGTCATTAACTTTTGCAAAAGAAAACGTAGTACTAAATATGTATTTCATTCAGGTAGTGACGTTGTTTTGGTTCAATATGATCAATTACTAAAAGGCAAATTTGTATTTGGTCAATGTGACTTGCCATGAAACATGTTTTGATTTTTATTATCTTTAGTTGTAAACCTGCATAACTGTGTGACAAAATAAATGTGTCAAAAATGATGGACTCTCGCCTATCTTACTAGACCTTAGGAGAAATTAAGCCAATGAGAAGTAAGTTCTGGTGGAATTATTTCGGTCTTATGGAAACATACCAATCAGGAACAACCCCTGATAGAATAAGCTGGGGATGTTGGGAAACAGTCTGAGTGCAGGCTAAAGGAAGCATTTAAACGGTCAGATTCCCAATGAAGATGTCACATTTCTGCTATATGTAAATTGCCTGTACGCATAATTCTTTGGGCTTTAACTATATTCCAACATTTTTTTCCTGCAAGTAAAACTCAACAATAGAAAAAAAAAGGGGGCGCCTGGGTGGCTCAGTCAGTTGAGTGTCCGACTTCAGCTCAGGTCATGATCTCACACTCCATGAGTTCAAGCCCCTCATCGGCCTCTGCGCTGACAGCTCAGAGACTGGAGCCTGCTTCGGATTCTGTGTCTTCCTCTATCTCTGCCCCTCCCCTGCTCATGCTCTGTCTCTCTCTGTCTCAAAGATAAATAAAAACATTAAAAAAAATTTTTTTTAAATGAGCAGCCAAAACAGTAAAGTTCAAGGAGGTTATTAATTTCCCATTTTTCCCTGGCCACATTCCTTAGAGGTACACTGTGAAACTGTGAAATTCTCAATATAATAGCTTTAGATTGCTGGCCAGCGAGACAGGTAAAACAAATGCATGCAGGATTCAATAAGGCGGCAGAGTAATTAGATACAACCAATAGAGATTACAGTGTTTCATCAAATTAAATCAAATAATTTTGTATGAAGGTTATGATATTTTTAAACGAGTTAAGATATAATCACTCAGATTGCAAAAAGTGTAGTCTTGAAAATTCCCTTTACTGTCAGTTGAACAAAGAATTAATCTACAGGTGCTCACAGACTCCTCCAAGATGCAGTGCCTGGATCCATTGTTCACTGCCTAATTTCATAACTTGCACTCAACGCTATAAATTCGTACATGTCACTTTTTTCTTAGTAAAGTTTCATTATCATCAGGGGGCAAATCTTCTTGCCATATTCACAGCTCACAGAGGAACTCATATCTGAGACAGTGCTAACATCATGACAGAGGAAAAAGAGGCATACACTGCAATGGCTCTTAATGCTTCTGCTCAGAAGTATCACACACACTTCTAAAAATATAATTCTTCTGCTCTCATTCCATTGACCAATACAAATCTCCTAGCAAGTTCAACAGTAGACATAGGTATATCATTTTCCTTTAAAAATAAACCCTTTTTTGCTCTTGTGATGTGTTTCACCCTACATGGTGTGTAGTTTGATATCAAAATTCACGTTTCGACTACTTTTTGAAAGATAGTTTTCTGGTATATTTTTTGCCTCCCTTTACTACTAGCCTCTCTGACCTCTCCTATTTTCTAAATATATCTCTTATGTAAATATATTTGACATATAGTTCTTGTTAAAAAATGTATTGCTGGATCTTGAATTTTAACCAACATGGGTACAAAGTCTTTTTTCTTAATTGATATAGTTAGCAATGTACATTGTTGCAACCACTATTGGGCTTTTCTTTCATCTAACTTTTCTTTTTTTTAATGTTTTTTTTTTTTTCTTAAAGAAAGAAAGAAAGACAGAGTGTGAGTGGGGGAAGGGCAGAGAGAGAAAGGGAGACACAGAATCCGAAGGAGGCTCCAGGCTCTGAACTGTCAGCACAGAGCCCAATGTGGGGCTTGAACTCACAAGCTGTGAGATCATAACCTGAGCCGAAGTCAGATGCTTAACTGACTGAGCCACCTAGGTGCCCCTAACTTCTCTTTTTATATTCATTGCATTATATTATGTTTATTTTGTTCACCTCTATCCCTCCATGAGTTCTCGGCCTTAGATAAATACATTTTCTTCTTTTTTGGTGGTTCCTATACATTTTTCTGATACGTATTTGTATTATAAGCAGTGTCTACTGCATATTGATCTATGTATCTACACCTGAAGCAAAACAAGTATCTTTTTCTGCTTTCACCACCTTTGGCCTTCCATCTCTCCAACACCACTCTCTTCTGTTCATGTCAGCCAGAGTTTCTTTATGGATTGTTATGGGCATCCATCTTTTAGACATTGTTTTCTTAAGCAACAATAAATTTTAGTAAGTTCTACACCTACCTTTATTTCTCATATCATAATTCATTTCTCCTAGTTTTACTTCTATTCTGGATATAATATATTCATGGGGCGTCTGGATGGCTCTGTGCGTTAAGCTGCCTACTCATAATTTTGGCTCAGGTGGTGATCTCACAGTCATGAGATCAAACCTCACATTGGACCCTGCATTTGACATGGAGCCTGCTTGAAATCTCTCTCTTCCTCTCCCTCCGCTCCTCTCTCCCTCTTTCTCTGTAAAAAATAAAAATAAAAAATAGGTGTAATATATTCTCTAATAGTCTTTCAGAGAGGTATTTTTGTAGTAAATATTCTAAGTCCATTTATACCTAAAAATATTCTTATTAGCTCATATTTAAATAATTTAAAAAGAAAATTCTAGGTTTACTTTCATTTTCCTTCAACAATTTGAAACCAATTTATTATATTTTTATATCTCATTTGCCTTGAGAAAATTGATATCACTCTTCTCATCCTTCAACCCTTGAAGTGACTTACTTTTCTTGCTAGAAGCGTTTAAAATGTCATTTTCATCTTTGATGTTTTTATATTTCACTATTATGCATCTGAATGTGCATTATTTTTCTTTTCAGCAGATCACATACATTTTCAAACTGAGATCTTATGCCCTCTTTTTTTCAAGAGGGGTTGAATTCTCAATTATTATTTTTTAAGTTTATTCATTTATTTAGAGAGAGAAAGACAAGAGACAAAGACAGAGAGAAAGTGCATATACGCATGAGGAGGAGAGGGGCAGAGAGAGAGAGAGAGGGTGAGAGAGAAAGAATCCCAAGCAGGTTCCACACTATCAGCTCAGAGCCCCATGCAGGGGTCAAACCTACAAACCATGAGATCATGACCCTAGCCAAAGTCAAGTCAGATGCTTAAGCAACTGAGCCACCCAGGCAGCCATCAATTATTATGTTTTTCAATATTTTCTTCCCCTCATGTACTATTTCTGCTTCTTAGCTCTCTTCATACCTGTTGCTTAATTTCTGCTTCTGTGCTCCATTATTATTTTATTATATTTTGTTTTTCTGTCTCTTCATTCTAGGAAACTTCCTGGTTTTTTAGCTCAGTGATTTATTCTTTTGTGAAATTCAATCTGCTATCAGGCCTATCCATTGAGTTTTTTATTTCAAAGTTAGTCTTTTTGTAACCATCATCTCAGATAGATCTTGGTTATAACCCAATTTCTGCTTCGTGTTTCCAATATTTTTCCCATCTTGCATATTTACTAGGCCAATTTTAAATTTGTGTCTACTTCATTAGATTCACTTCCTCTGGCATGTGTTGTTTGCCTTCTTTGCTTTCTTTCATGGTTATTTCCCTCAAACTTCACTATGAGCTCATCTTTTAAGTACTTGGTACTATCAGTTGTCTACTAATAATGATTGCTAGAGGAGAAGATAAAACCTTAAACATTAGCATATGCAACCCGGAGTAAATTTATGGAACAGAATGGAGGACATATTTCAGGGGAGAGAGTTTCTTGATTGACATCTGAGATTGACCATCCACTCTGTTTCTTTTCCAGGAATCCTTTATCTGCAAAGAAATGTTTTAGGCCCTGTGCTCTAGGCTCTGCTTTTTCTTTTTGAGACCAACACTCATTGATACAATTGCCTTATCCAGAGGGAAAAGGGAAAAGCAAACATTCAGAGGATGGCTAGCTTCCCAGCCCTTGTTGTAGCTCCCATCCCAGCCAGGCTCCAGACGACCTCGATGTCACACTGAAGCAGGAGTGTGGAGGGTAAAGAAAAGAGCATACCTGGAAGGTCCTTTCCCAGCATCTTCTGTCTGTGGTTCTTTTGGATTCCTAAAAACAATCTTGCTAGCTGCTGAAATGGCTAGTTGCTCTGTGGCCTCTCCATTGTTGTGTTTTAGTGAGGAAGTCAACAGCCTAAGTTAATTTGTCATTTTCCTGGAAGTTGTAAATACATGTGCATGTGCATTGTATTCTTCATCAGAAGATACATTTGACTCTCAGTGATATGCATGTGACTTACGTGAGGCTAATCTCAGTTTCTACAATTTTCATCACTTATTTTGTATCAACCTAAAGGGTAAATTTGATAAGTTTTGGATTTATTCATATCTATTTCTCTCTTTATCTATATGTCAACCTACCTACTTATCTAACTGGATAATTTAGGGTTCAGTCTAATATTTGTGCAGTATGATTGTTTATGCCAGTGAGATATTTGATAATTATTTAGCTCACAGGTAGAAGTATTGTAAAGAACAACATTTCCCAAAATGCTTTTATTAAAGAAACAGATGTAGTTAATTCATTTGTTTAAACAAATGTACACAATATATTTACTAAAATACTAAAAATTCTTCATATATTAATGTGCATTGTGAATTTTGGGAAAAAGTCATGGCATTATATATATATGTATATATATATATATATATACACACACACACACACACACACACATATATATACGTATACATATATACATATATATACACATATACATATATACATATATATGTATACATATGCATAGTATTTTTAAAGTTACAAATATGACTCATAAAATATAGTATGAGCATGTGCAAAATTTTATTTAATTCAAAAAAATGTAAAGCCAGCAGGAGGATGATTTGAAGACCAGAAATTTGTATAGTCCATCAGAAAAGGCATGCTGAATAAATTTGTTACATTACAGACAAAACTGATTTCTGCCCTATAAGACAGTAAAACTGTAACCTTTGAGGTAATCATTTCCACTCATCAGTATTAATTTACATCTCTACCTCACAAACAAGTCAACATGTACCTCACAAAGCCTAACCTTGTCAATATTAAATTTTATTAAAAAACAAAACAAAACAAACAAACAAGGGAGGGACCTCCTCTTAAATAAATGATCCAGGGGTGGATCTGTTAGACAATATTCAAGAATGACCTTGAAAGAACTTTGGCCATCTTTGTTTGTAAATTTGGGGTCATTTTTATAAAAATTATTTTTCAAATATATTAAGTTGTCTTTTCAGTGGATATCTATCAGGATTAGTATTTCTATATCTATATTTTGGAAAACATTAGAATAGACCATACATAAGTATAGATATCAAGAAATCATAGAGTTGAAGAATAGGTAAAATCTGAACTAGCATTGAATAACACATACACTAAGTACCCCTTTCTTTTTACATGTTCCATGTCATTTTTTGTTTATTCTTTTTCTTCTTTTGCCTTTTCTTAAGTTTCTGGATTTCTTTCCTAAAACCTGTGTGTTGCTACCTTTGGAACTTTCCTTTCATAATAAAAACCTCCCTCATTTTTTTCACTTTCTTCAATGTTGGTATACCATGAGGAGACTGTTCCCCCAAAGCCTTCTCCAAAGGTGTAGCTAACAAAGAAGTAGTAAGCATGTAACACTCCACTGTCTGGAAATCAGAAGGTGGGAGGGAACCCTGACTACCATTTCTAAGTTGTTCATACACTATATTCCTTAACACTTTGTTCCTTTGAAGATTTTGCCTTTGTACTCTTTCTCTTTGGCATTATCTCTTAATATCTGAGCCAGAAATGATCATTCTGGAAAAATTAAAACATCTTCTTTCAGTCTTCCTCAGGTACCATCACAACAATAGGATATTTCAGTCTGTACCACTCAGTTTCTGATTCCATAACCATCAGTTACCATGTTCTTTGAATTTGTGGTGACCTAGACACCCTTCAACCCTTTCTTTCCTTCTCATTAATTCCTTATTATTTTCAGTTCCTTTCTGTAGAACTTGGATTACATGAGCCATCCCTTCAATACATTTATTTCTAAATATGTTCAATTTCTTTAGAGGTTTTGTTTTATCTGAGGGAAGTCTATCATTGATGAACAAAAACCCTACAACATCAAAGATAGCCTTGATGGAGGAGTTAAGATGGTGGCGAAGTAGGAGGACCAGGATTTCCCTCATCCCTCAAAGACAGCTGTATTGAGGTCATAACACTCGCAACACCCAGGGAATCAATATGCAAAGTGCAGAAGGATCTTCACAGGTGGAGGGAGACAGCTTGGCGGGATCAAGGTGCATGTATGTGTATTGGGGGAGAAAAACATCATTGGCATGGAAGGGAGAAAACCCCTTCTGTGGAGAGACAAAAGGGAAAGACAGAGAGGCTATGGAATTGGGGTATTGAGTAAGTACAAGAGGTAAACCTCTCGGTACCATGGACTGGGGAATGAGAAATATGGAGAGTGTCAGTTTCTATTTGGCAAACAGCCTTAAGAGCTAAAGATCTGAGTTTTCAGGGTGTGCAACTTTCTCCTGACCTGAGCTGGCCCTGTGCACGCCCCTGGGGTGTGGGAGGGGGAAGGAGCTGACTCCAGGGCACTGTAGCGATCTCAGGGCCACACTGGGAGAGAACAGTCCCTTCCCTTGAGTGTTGTTGGAAGAGCATTTATTGCCTCCAGAAGGACAAAAGACCCTGCAAGTGCCAGCCAAAAGGCTTTTCATTGGCAGGGCTGTGGCGCAATACCAGAACATGATCCATGAGGTGCAGGGCTCTTTAAGACATTGGGTTTGAATCCCAGCTGAGCACCTATGAAGAGCAGCAGACTGTGGAGTAGGGCAGGCTGACCGTCCATGCTGCTCTGTGAGGGTTGCTTGAACAGTGTGGTTTGAGACACTCTGTCTGGGGAGGAGAGACTGGGGAGTCGTCATTTTTTCCCCATCACCAACAGGGTGGGGATTCAGGAAACAGGACAGTGGGAACCCAGTGGAAGCTGGAACCTCTTACACTAAACCCCACCCCTCCATGCCAGGCAGCTGCTTATCTGCTGGAGCAA
This sequence comes from Panthera tigris, assembly GCF_018350195.1. Taxonomy (NCBI): domain Eukaryota; kingdom Metazoa; phylum Chordata; class Mammalia; order Carnivora; family Felidae; genus Panthera; species Panthera tigris. The sequence continues at coordinate 99,049,334 of NC_056663.1, forward strand.
GACTGACACTTGAATGAACCAGACAGCCTCTCTTCCCAGGACAGCCACCAGTACCAGTCACCAACAGACAACTTTTCCTGCGGTTTTGTATGTTAGTCTGTTTGTCTTTTTTTTTTTCCTTTCCTTTCCTTTCTTTTCCTTCCCTTTTATCTTTTTTCTTCTCTTCACTTCTCTTCTCTTTTTTTTTTCTTTCTAGCTCTTCTTTTTTTCCTTTGGAATCAGGCTCATAGTTTCTGATATGGTTTTTGGTCAATTCTTATTTTATATATGTAGTGTATGTATATATATATATATATAGATAGATAGATATATACATATATATATATATTCTGTTTTGTTTGTTTAATTAGGCATTTACTCTATTCTTTTTATTTACTTTATTCTTTTTCTATATATTCTTCTTCTTTATTTTCCTTTTCCTCTCTCTTGATTGAAGCTTATAGTTTTTTATTCACTGCTTAGTCTTTTTTTCACCCCTTTCATTTTTCTGTTTGTATGAGATCAGGCATCTTCCTCCCCTTTCCTTTTTTCCAGGGTTACTTCAACTAACAAGCCAAAGCACGCTTGGCTGAAGGTCCAAACACTGCACTACCACAAGCAAGAAAGGGCTTTTCAGAGAACTAACCAGTGGGATAGAGCAGCCAAAATGTAACAACAGAGTACATGAAACACACTCCAAAAAACAGTTCCTGAAGGGCCAGGCCCTGGATGGTGTATGACACAGAAGTTCTCACAGGTGCAGGACACATAAGCTATTAAAACACATAAAAGACAGAAAACTAGCCAAAATGATGACATAAAAGAATTGTCCTCAAAAGAAAATCCATAAAAAATTACAGCTAGGGAATTGCTCAAAACATATATAAACAATGTATCTAAGCAAGTTTAAAAGTACAGTAATAAGACTAATATCTGGGCTTGAAAAAATGCATAGACGACAGCAGAGAATCTATTGCTACAGAGAACAAAGACCTAACAAATAGTCATGATGAACTGAGAAATGCTATAAATGAGATGCAAAATAAACTAGAGACAGTGGCAATGAGGATGGAAGAAGCAAAGGAGAGAACAGGTGAAATAGATGATAAAATTATGGAAAAATATGCAGTTGAAAAAAAGAGGAAAGGAAATTGCTAGACAATAAGGGGATAATTAGAGAGCTAAGTGATTTCATTAATGAAACAATATCCATATCATGGGAGATCCAGAAGTAGAAAAGTGAGAGAAGGGGTTAGAAGGCTTATTTGAACAAATTAGAGCTGAGAACGTTCCTTATCTGGGAAAGGAAACAGGTATCCAAGTCCAAGAGGCACAGAAAACTCCCTTCAAAATCCACAAAAACGGGTCCACACCATGAAATATCATAGTGAAACCGGCAAAAAAAAAAAAAAAAAAAAAAAAAAAAAAAAAAGAAAGAAAGAATTCTGAAAGCAGCTAGGGACAAACAGTCCTTAACCTACAAAGGTAGACACATAAGGGGAGTAGCAGACCTGTCCACTGAAACTTGGCAGGCCAGAAGGGAGTGGCAGGAAATATTCAATGTGCTCAATAGGAAAAATATGGAGCCAAGAATCCTTTATCCAGCAAGGCTGTCATGCAGAATAGAAGGAGAAGTAAAGGCTTTCCCAGACAAACAAAAACTAAAGGAGTTCATGCCCACTAAACCAGCCCTGCAGGAGATCCTAAGGGGGACTCTGTGAGTGGAAAGCAGCAAAGACTACAAAGGACCACAGACATCACCACACACACAAAACCTACAGATAATACAATGGCACTAAATCCCTTCCTTTCAATAATCACTCAATGTAAATGGACTAAATGCCCTAATCAAAAGACATAGGGCATCACAATGTATTAAAAAAGAGGATCCATCTACATGCTTCTTACAAGAGACTCATTTTAGATCTAAGGACACAAGCAGATAGAAAGTGAGGGGATGGAGAACCATCTATCATGCTACTGGATATCAAAAGAAAGCCAGAGATAAAGTAAATTTTATATTGACATACTAGGTTTTAAAACAAAGACTGTAACAAGAGGTGAAGAAGGGCATTATATCCTAATTAAGGCATCTATCTTTCAAGAAGAGCTAACAACTGTGAATGTTTATGCTCCCAATGAGTAGGAACCTAAATGTATAAATCAATTAATCACAAACATAAGCAAGCTTACTGATAATAATACTGTGATTGTAGGGGACTTTAATATTACACTTACAACAATAGACAGATCATTTAGGCAGAAAATCAATGAGGAAACAATGGTTCTGAATACTACATTGATCCAGATGGACTTAACAGATATATTCAGAAATTTTTACCCAAAAGCAGAAGAATACACATTCTTCTCGAGTGTACATGGAACATTCTCCAAAGTAGATCACATACTGGGTCACAAAACAGCCCTCAACAAGTATAAAAAGACTGAGATCATATTATGCATATTTTCACATCACAACACGATGAAACTTGAAATCAACAGCAAGAAAAAATCTGGAAAGCCCCCAAATGCATGCAGGTTAAATGACATCCTACTAAAGAACAAATGGGTTAACCAGGAAATTAAAGAAGAATTTAAAAAATATATGGAAACAAATGAAAATGAAAACACAACAGTCCAAAACCCTTTGGGATGCAGCAGAGGCAGTCCTGAGAGGACAATACATTGTAATTCAGGCTTATATCAAGAAGCAAAAAAGGTCCCAAATACACAACCTAACCTCACACGTAAAGGAGCTAGAAAGGGAGCAGCAAAGAAAGCCCAAACCCAATAGAAGAAGAGAAACAATAAAGATTAGAGCAGAAATAAACAACACAGAATTAAAAAAAAAAAAACAACAACAGTAGAACAGATCAATGAATCTAAGAACTGGTTTTTGGAAAAACAAAATTGATAAACCCCTAGCTATACTTCTCAAAAATATAAAAGAGAGGACCCAAGAGATAAAATCACAAATGAAAGAGGAGAGATCACCACTAACATCACAGAAATACAAATAATTTTTAAAGAATACTATGAAAATTATATGCCAACAAATTGGACAATTTGGAAGAAATGGATAAATTCCTAGACACTGACACACTACCAAAACTCACATAGGAAGAAATGGAAAATTTGAACAGACCCATAACCAGGGAAGAAATTGAATCAGTAATCAAAAATCTTCCAACAAATAAGAGTCCTAGGCCAGATGGCTTCCCAGGGGAATTCTACCAGACATTTAAAGCAGAGTTAATACCTGTTCTTCTCAAACTGTTCCAAAAACTAGAAATGGAAGGAAAGCTTCCAGACTCATTCTATGAAGCCAGCATTACCTTGGTTCCCAAACCAGACAAAGATGCCACTAAAAAGAAGAATTATAGGCCAATATCCCTGTTGCAACTGGACACAAAAATTCTCAACAAAATACCAACAAATTGAATTCAACAGTGCATTAGAAGAATTATTCACCATTATCAAGTGGGATTCATTCCTTTACTGCAGGGCTGATTCAATATTTTCAAATCAAACAATGTGATACATCACACTAATAGAAGAAAGGATAAGAACCATATGATCTTATCAATAGATGCAGAAAAAGCATTTGACAAAATATAGCATCTTTTCTTAATAAAAACCCTCAAGAAAGTTAGGATAGAAGAAACATACCTTAATGTCACAATAGCCCATATATTGAAGGCCCACCAGTAATATTTTCCTCAATGGTGAAAAACTGAGAGCTTTCCCTTGAGATCAGGAAGACAACAGGCATGTCCACTCTCACCACTGTTGTTTAATATAGTATTGGAAGTCTTAGGTTCAGAAATCAGAAAACAAAACAAAATAAAAGGCACCCAAATTGGCAAAGAAGCCAAACTCCCACTCTTCACAGATGACCTGATACTCTACATGGAAAATCCAAAAGACTCCACAAAAAAAATGCTAGAGCTGATACATGAATTCGGCAAAGTCACAGAATATAAAATCAATGTACAGAAATCAGTCACATACACCAATAGTGAAGCAACAGAAAGAGATATCAGGGAATTGATCCCATTTACAATTGCATCAAAAAACATAAAATACCTAAGAATAAACCTAACCAAAGAGGTAAAATATCTTTACACTGAAAAATATAGAAAGCTTATGAAAGAAATTGAAGAAGACACAAAGAAATGGAAAAACATCCATGCTCATGGATTGGAAGAACAAATATTGTTAAAATTTTGATACTACCCAAAGCAATCTATACATTCAATGCAATCCGAATCAAAATAGCACCAACATTCTTCACAGAACCAGAACAAACGATCCCAAAATCTGTATGGAGCCACAAAAGACCCTGAATAGACAAAATAATGTTGAAAAAGAAAACCAAAGCTGGAGGCCCCACAGTCTAGGACTTTAGCACGTATTACAAAGCTGTAACATCATGATAGCACGGTATTGGCACAAAAACAGGCACACAGAACAATGGAATAGAATAGAGAACCCAGAAATGGAGCCAAAAATATATGGCCAACTAATCTTTGAGAAAGCATGAAAGAGTATCCAGTGGAAAAAAGAGGCACATCTTTTTTTTTTTTTTTTTTTGAGATGGATCTGTTATTTAATTAGGTTCTTTGTAAGAAATTTAGAATACCAATTTGTGAGGGTAAACTCCATTCATGAGAGCAAACACAGAGCGGAGGTAGCCCTGAAGCTGAGGAACGGCTTTGATTTTTGGCAGAATTTGCGAGTCCACAGCTTTCTGATCAACCTTGCGCTGCTCTGCAATCTCGTATTTCTCTTTCTCTGTGTCGAAGATCTCACCTTCCTGGTGTCTGGGCTTACGCAGCTTCTTCTTCTTAAAGTAAGCATCAGTGAGGTGTTTGGGGATTTTCACATTGCTGATATCAATTTTGGTGGAGGTGGCAATGACAAATTTCTGGTGTGTTCTACACAGAGGAACTCGATTAAGGGACAGAGGTCCAGTCACAAGTAGCAAGCCACTGCTCAGTTCCTTCAGGAAAACCACTCTCTTGCCTCTGTGGCGCCCAGTGAGGATGATCAAAATGGTCCCAGGAGTGATGCTAGCTCGCAATTTCCTCACATGCTGACTAAAATTTTTTTTGCCGTGGCTCAACAGCTTCCGAGGCACATCTTCAGTAGGATAATACCTAGGCATTTTGCAAAGTTTAACCACTTGCAAAAAGATAGTCTCTTTAGCAAATGGTGCTGGGAGAACTGAACAGCAACATGCAGAAGAATGAAACTGGGCCACTTATCTAAATATGAGACAGGAAAACATCAAAATCCTACAGGAAAAAACAGGCACCAACCTCTTCGACCTCGGCCACAGCAACTTCTTACTTGACATGTCTCTGAAGGCAAGTGAGATAAAAGCAAAAATGAACTATTGGAACGTCATCAAGATAAAAAGCTTCTGCACAGCCAAGGAAACAGTCAACAAGACTAAAAAGCGACCAACAGATTGGGAGAAGATAGTTGCAAATTCCATATTGGATAAACGGTTAGTATCCAAAATCTATAAAGAATTTACCAAACTCAACACCTTTAAAAACAAATAATCCAGTGAAGAAATGGGCTGAAGACATGAGTAGACACAAGAATAGACACATGAAACTGACACATAAAGAGATGTTCAACATTGCTCATCATCAGGGAAATACAAATCAAAACTACACTGAGATACCACCTCACACTGGTCAGAGTGGCTAAAATTAACAATTTAAGAAACAACAGATATTGGCGAGGATATGGGGAAAGGGGAACCCTCCTGAACTATTGGTAGGAATGCAAACTGGTGAGGCCACTTTGGAAAACAGTGTGGAGGTTCCTGAAAAAATTAAAAATAGAATTACCCTGTGACCCAGGAATTTATCTGAAGGATACAAGAGTGCTTATTCAAAGGGGTACATGCACCCCAATGTTTATAGCAGCACTTTCAACAATAGCCAAATTATGGAAAGAGCCTAAATGTCCACCAACTAATGAATAGATAAAGAAGATGTGGTATATATATATACTATGGAATACTACTCAACAATGAAAAAAGAATGAAATCTGGCCATTTTCAACAACATGGATGGAACTAGAGGGTATTATGCTAAGTGAAATAAGTCAGTCAGAGAAAGACAGATATCACATGATTTCCCCCGATGTGGAATTTGAGAAATTTAACAGATGATCACAGGGGAAGGGTAGGAATAATAAGATAAAGACAGAGAAGGAGGCAACCTGTAAGAAATTTTTAAATACAGAGAACAAACTGAGGGTTAATAGGGGTTGGGAAAATGGTTGTTGAACATTAAGAAGGGTACTTGTTGGCATGAGCATTGGTTGTTGTATGTTAGAGATGAATCACTGGAATCTACCCCTGAAGCCAAGACTACACTGTGTTAGCTAACTTGATAATAAATAAAAACAAACAAGCAAAAAAAATAATAATTATTATTATTTTATATCTGTATAATAAAAATAAATGAACTGCTGATGCATACAGCATAAACATTTAAAAAAAAAAGATAGCCTTGAATTCATAGACATTTTTTAAGACTGCTTCAGAACCTTTTTTTCTTTTCCCCTTTACAAAAGATAGGTGCAAGAACAACATGACAGTTCAGAGTCTGAGCAGTCAGAAGGCAAATGTAAAAGTCAAATCTCTTAATAATTCAGAAGAAATCTTAGAGGGTTCAACTAATTTGCATGATGAGTTGAGAAAATTACCTAAGATTTGATAATCTAGGGATCATCCAAAGTGGTTGAATTAGACATATTAGACCAGGAAAAACTACTGGAGATTATTGCAAAGATTTCAGTCTTGATAAAAAACCAAGGATATAGGGCCACTTGGGTTGCTCAGTAAGTCAAATAAGTACTCTTTTTTTTTTTTTTTTTTTTTTTTATTTTTGGGACAGAGAGAGACAGAGCATGAACGGGGAAGGGGCAGAGAGAGAGGGAGACACAGAATCGGAAACAGGCTCCAGGCTCCAAGCCATCAGCCCAGAGCCTGACGCGGGGCTCGAACTCACGGACCGCAAGATCGTGACCTGGCTGAAGTCGGACGCTTAACCAACTGCGCCACCCAGGCGCCCCAAATAAGTACTCTTAATATTGGCTCAGATCATGATCTCCCGATTTTTGAAATCAAGCCCCGTGTCAGGCTCTGCGCTGACAGGCTCTCTCCTCTCTTTGTGGCCCTCCCCCTACTCGCCCGCACGCTCTCTCTCTCAAAATAAATAAACAAACACTTTTTTTTAACGTTAACAAATCAAGGATATAAACTGGAACCAAAATGTTGGAGAGGCAGGGGAAAAATAACCTTTCTCTGCATGCTAGGAATCAAGAATGATGAGAGAGTGATGTAATAAACTACGGGGAGTGTATCATTCCTCTTGAAAACAGAAGTTACATCCGATGCCTAGACGGGAAGAACTGCACTCTTTCAGATACCACCAGAATGCCACTCAGAAAATTCCTCTTAGCCAGAAATGGAAAGAATAGAGAGCACTTTCTAGGAGATAGGAATTTATCTGCCAGTGTGTAAGAGTCAAAGGCGAGGAAAGTTCACCTTCTAACCAACTCTCGGTACAGGAAGAGCCCTTCAGGAGTGCTGCAGGCTGAGACGTGACTGTTCATCCCTGAGAAAAACTGAAGAGGCTAAAGTGGGATCTGATATGTGTTGCCTTCTAACCATAAAATTATGCTTGAAGCCACATTCCTTGCTGAGATGGGTAAGTAAATTAGTTCTTTCTCTAGAAATTCTCATTCCTTATAATGAAGTAAGCCTGGACACCCAGCTGTCATTCTGTTTGAGATGCAAGAGAGACTTGGTTGCTCCAAGGAGGAAGAGTTCCATCTTTTGGGCCACAGTTTATTGGTAGTAAGTACCTAAACTACACAGATAGGGAATAGCAGGAGAGAACACTGATCCTGCCGACTTAGCCGTGGGGCTGAGAATGTAGCTAATCTAAATGGTTTCTGTGGCTCTGATCAGGAAAATAGAAATGATTTCAACCATATAAATTAAAAAAATAGAATTCCTTTTGATAAATCAATTTTATCAGTTATTTTTTCATAGTGATACTTCATTATAAAATTCACGCCAATCTGACTAAAATTCCTAGTTCATCATCAATGCTAGAAATATTTCGTTCTAAGTGGACATGTAAAAATATTAGATTTTTGTATGCCAATTTGGTAGAAGTAATTATAAGTTATAACTAATGATTCTTAGGGTTAAAGTTAGGGTTTACAAATTAACTGCAACAATTCTGGATATGACTCCAAAATCAAAAGCAACAAAAGCAAAAATAAACAAGTGAGATTATATCAAAGTAAAAAGCTTTTGCATAGCAAAGAAAACCATTGACAAAATGAAATGGTAATCTACTGAGTGAGAGGAAATATTTGTAAATCATATATCCGATAAGAGGCTGATATCCAAGATATATAAAGAACTCATTGGACTCAATCGCAAAAAAAGTTTTATTAAAAAATGGGCAGAGAATTGAAATAGACATTTTTCCAGAGAAGACATACAGATGGCCAAGACGCACATGAAAAGATGCTCAGCATCATTAATCATCAGAGAAATGCAAATCAAAACCACAATGAGATACTACTTCATACCTGTTAGAATAGCTATTATCAAAAAGACAGGCACTTGGCACAACGTTGTTGCAAACCTGCAGCTGCAGTTGCCACAGTTCTGTCTTCAGTTTCAGGATGTTTCCCAGGGCCAAAAACGCTCTACGTCTTCTAAATTGCCTCTCGGAGTTCAAAGCATTCAGCAAACTATAGCAAAGCAGAGCCACCAGAAATGGACACCTGATTTCCATGACAAATATTGTGATGCTATATTAGCTGGTGGAGCCACTTTCTGTGTTGCTGTATGGGCACATACAGCAACATAAATTGGAATAGAATGGAACGTGTCTCCTGTTAGCAGAGTCACCCCAAAGGAATGGAGAGATCAGCCCAGCTGATGTAATACTGAATTGTTTTAAAACCATCTCATAAGGGATAAAAGCACTGTTCACCCATTAAAATATAGCATACTGGGATGCCTGGGTGGCTCAGTTGGTTAAGCAACTGACTCTTCATTTCAGTTCAGATTGTGATCTCATGGTTTGTGGGATCGAGCCCTACATTGGGCTCTGTATTGACAGCACAGAGCCTTCTTGCTATATTCTCTCTCTCTCTCTCTCTCTCTCTCTTTCTCTCTCTCTCTCTCTGTCACTCTCTGCCCCTCCCCCACTCTCTCTTACTCTCTCTCATTATAAATAAATAAATAAATAAATAAGTAAATAAAATAGAGCATGATTGAAGAAATAAAGTACATTTGAATCCTTAAAAAAATAAAAAGACAAGAAATCACAAGTGTTGGTGAGGATGTGCAGCATGGAGACCCTAGTGCACTGTTTGTGGGAATGTGAACTGATGCAGCCATTATGGAAAACTCTATGGAGATTTTTCAAAAAAATTAAAATTATAACTACCATGTGATCCAGTAATCCCACTCTGGGTATTTAGCTGAAGAAAATGAAAACATTAACTACAAAAAATACATACACCCTCATGTTCATCGCAGCATTAGTTACAATAGTCAACATACAGAAACAACCTAAGTGTCCATCAGTGGATGAATGGGTAAAGAAATTGTGGTCTGGAATGCATATTTATGACAACATGAATGGACCTTGAAGTCATTATGCTAAGTGAAATGAGACAGAGAAAGACAAATACCATAAGATCTCTCATATGTGGAATCTAAAGCAAACAAAACAAAACAAAACAAAACCAACCAACCAACCGACCAACAACAATGACAAAAACAGGTTCACAGTTACAGAGAACAAATTGGTGGTTGCCAGAGTAGAGGTGGGAGAGATGGGCAAAATGACAAAAGGTAAAAAGATCAATCAATCAATAAAGCCAGGCCTCAAAATCACATAATTTTCTACCTGAATAAGATAGTTTAATTGCTCCCACTACTTTCCATCAACTCACTCATTTAATAGACTTACATACTAAGATCCAGAGAAATTAAACAAATTACCCAAGATCGTATAAAGGGAGACATACCAATTACGTTCCTCTTAATTTTTACTCTCTCTAATAGTACTGAAGTTAAAAAATTCGATGCCCATGACTGTCTTTAGAAAAACATATTCCAAATCCTTGGATGTTGTCATAGTGCAAAGACTGGTATAAATTCCCCGAGAAGTAAAACTTTCAACTTCCACCCACGAGTAAGTGTTCCATGAATACATACAAGAAACCAGTAATCCTGACTCATCTGAGGGTAAAATAGTAGAGAAAGAGAACATGGCAGCCAGGAGGGAAAGGGATAAGGTGAACTGACAGATGACAAGATATATAATAATTATAACCTAAGCAATCAAATGAAAAGTATGGTACAGTTTTAAAATTGTCATTTGGGAAATTTGTTGTCTCTAAATTGTAAAACATAATTTTACAAAACAGTAATTCAATTATATTTGCTCAATGCCTTTTTTTCTCCTATCCAAATGACATTTAATCTTCTGGAAGGGTGCACTTAAAAATCACGAATAACGTCTATAGTGTATATTTCTAAATATTTAATCTAAATATTTGACCAAAAAATCATGGTTTACATTAACATGAATACTTATTTTTCAAACCTCTTGAGTCTACAAAGGATTTGAAATAGCTTTAAAAATACCAGTCTTTCAAAATTTACTAAATGAAATCAATAATCAACATAGATTTGTTTGTGAAATTTGAGAAGGGCACCTATCATGATATTTGAGCAGAAGGCTGCAATCAATACTACAATCCAAACATCACTCAACAATACAGCATTGCACTTCTGTGAGTGTGTATGCTGATATTAAGAACTAGGGTTCAGCAATGCTATTTAAAATGTATAGTGCACTTTGTTACTGTGGTGAATAATTCATCAAACAATTGCTGGTGTGTATATATGTATATTTGATGTAAAAGGTCATCGTCTGCTTTTAGAGGTCTTTTCCCTAACTCCACAGAGCTTTTGAATTCAATTTCTAGAAATACCATAAAATGTCATTGTCCCTTGATGCGATGATTCAGTTTTAATCATTACTATACCTGCGGGTTCTTCAATTAGTCTTGAAGCAAAATACTATGGCTTAAATTTAATTTTTAGTCATTTATATTTCATGCTCAGGCTGTTCATTTAGAGGAATTAAAATTGTGACAAGTAATGCTTGAGCACTGCTGATAATGTCTGCCACCTGAGTGTCTGCTCAGTGGGCCTCTGCTAGTAATGCTCCTCAATGCCAACATTTAATTTGTTAACTTTTTAATGTAAAAGAGCAAGACCATTTGGTGGCTGTGTAGAACAACTTAGTAAGCAGCCATTCAGATGTTAAAAGGTATTTGTGAGGACTGGGCGCTGTTTAGGGAACAACAAAAATGACTTAGGATAAAGGACAGAAATCAGATGTTTCTATTCTCTTGAATAACCTCAAAATTTCTTTCTTTTTTTTAATATTGATTTATTTTTGAGAGACAGCACGAGCGAGGGCGGGGCAGAGAGAGAGGAGGACAGAGGATCCAAAGGAGGCTCTGAGCTGACATCAGCAAGCCTGATGCAGGGCTTGAACTCACGAACTGTGAGATCATGACCTGAGCTGATGTTGGACGCTCAACCGAGTAAGCCACCCAGATGCCCCTAACCTCAAACTTTCTCAGGTGAGGAAAAAATACGTGAAATCCCTTATCATTGATAGTAATGCTAAGGCTGGAATCATAAGTGTGGGGAAAATTTCATTTGACATTGCTAGAAAAGTCAGCATCTTGGATCCTTTGTATGAAACCAGCTTGTTCATATTATTTTCAGAGGAGTAATAATTTAATGAGTAAAGCTATTTCTTCAAAACACCTGAGGTTATGCTGCACTTGGCTACCCAACTCTTTTTTTTTATTTTTTTTAATGTTTTTTATTTATTTTTGAGAAAGAGAGAGAGACAGAGTGTGAGCAGGAGAGGGGCAGAGAGTGAGGGAGACACAGAATCTGAAGCAGACTCCAGGCTCTGAGCTGTCAGCACAGACCCTGATGCAGGGCTTGAACTCTTGAATCACGATTCATGATCTGAGCTAAAGTGGGAGCTTAACCGACTAAGCCACCCAGGTGGTCCGGCTACACAACTCTTGAATCTGCTTAAAACATTCCAAACTTTTGAAATGAAATAACCATCAAATGTTATATCTTCCTCCACAAAAAGTAGTATTACTGGAGGAAATATTTTCATCATATAATAAAATTACCATTATGCAAGATAAAATAACATTTTGCCTTGTATCTTACCCATCTTAGGAGGACAAGAATATTCTAACTCATAAGAACAGAAATATTATCCTACCTTCAAATTCCATCTAATAAAAATTTTACTCATAGTTAATTTAGCCCTTTTGAAATACCAGATGTTTTTAATTCTGTATGTTAATTTATTTGGGGATACAATTTCATTAAAGCAAAATTGTGTTATTCCTTTGACTTGATGACACTGATAAAGATTTGTTGGAATATTTTAGTAAAACTTGCTCTTAAAAAAAAAGAATCCTCTGGAAACTGTTCAAGGAATCAAGTAAGTATAAAATTTACTTTATATATATGCAAACCAATATATCCTGCACCTTTGTAAAAGCTAATATAAGAACTGTCACAAAAATTCCAGTTTTAAACTTTGGCTCAAAAATTCATTTATTCATTCAATCACCAACTAAGTAAATATCTACTATGTGTCAGGTTGTGCTATTTGGTCCATACCTATGAGAGTATAAACATTAAATTAAATTTCTATCCATTGGTCAAGGTGGAGAACCCCAAATAGATTACTGAAAGTAAGGTATTGAGTAGATTTGAAAATCTCACTTTTAAGGATTTTTTTGTGAATAGCAAACCCACAAATTAATTCGTCAAAATTATATTTAGGATTATCTTATTTATTTCTTTAGTATAATGTGACTTCATTACTATGTAAGAATCTAATCTTTTCTGAAATCTCTATATTATTTTTAACACAGCAGCTGAATAAATCCCATTTAGCGATTTTCAATTTGATATAGACTCTGAATGTGTACTCCTCCCCTTTGTAGGACCCTATCTCAAGAATTGAACTGGTCAAACTCATTATAGAATAAATCTGATGACTCATAAAGTAGTTTTATTTTAAAAAAAGAGAAAAGAAAACATCATAATACAAATGATTGTGGTCACTAAAAATTATCTTGGGATTTATTATTTGTTTCCTTTTATATTCTTACATTGACTTCAAAAATAGTTTTACTACATCTTGAAAAATTTCTTCTGCTCTTTGACATTCCCAGAAAGGAAACGTGGAATGCTCCTATCAATAATAACAATAATGTTTCTATTTTAGTTAACTTTAAATAGACAAAATTTCATGTAAACATTAATGCTATTATAATTGCTTAATTTTTAATTGATTCTATCAGTTTTGTCCAAAGACCAGTTAAGTACTTTTTCTATACCTGGCAATTCATAACTCTTCAAGGTAATTCCCTTTATGTATTATATTTGCAAATCAGTCAGCCATTAAATTAATGGCAATTGATTATTAAAAGGTAAATAGTTAAGATAGACAAATAAATCTAAAAATCTCTGACCTATAAATACCTTACATAAACTCACTCTTATAAATTCCTTATGAATTTATTTTATTGACATAAAAGAGGGAACTTTTTTGACAGTTATAAATTATGCTTACAATTTTCTTGTACTATTCTCCTTACCCAGCTAATTGAGTTTTCTTCCAAAGAATTTAGTATTCTCCCATCTCCCACAACACCTGCTTACTCAGGGGTACCATCTTCTGAATTGTACAGGTGGTGGTACAGAAGGGACAGAGCAGGCCTCCAGCTGGAAGTACAGAACATTTGTGTGGGGCAGGGACAGCAAACCCAACAGCTGATACTTGAAGTGAACACCAAGGTTACATCAACTCAACCGGTTCTGTTAATGAAATTGTACTGGAGAAGAAATCCTCTCCAATGGCAATAAAATTCAAAAATATATAGTTTCCAGTCTCTAAATAAGTTATAGAAAAATAAATTTTAAAAAAAAGTCTAGACCAAACATTGATTGAATAACCACTTTTTATGTTAAAAAAAAAAAAGACCAAGTTATTTTAACGTGTTTATCAGAGAGCCAAAATAAATGGGAGAAATAGAAACTGTATTCCAATACATTTTGCATCAAGTTTCAGCTGTAGCTCTTTTGGTAAATCTAAAGCCCATCAAAGGTAGATTTATCAAAAAAACGTTACCAGGACTTTGTTTTTGCACTGCTGATGTAACACTGTAAACAATAACACATACAAATTTCAAGAGAAGAAGAGACATGTAGAATTCAACATTTATGTTAATTAGCTAACACGTAAGCCACTTATTGGTTGCCAATTGGCAGCTTTAAAATTAAAGGCTAAACTGGAATGCTTTCACATTTTCGTTTTCTTTTCTGTCAGACTAGATAGGCACTAGAAGCAATTTAAGAGGGAATGGTGTAATAAAACAGCAGGTATGTCTGTTGATTTCTCAGGTAAACATCCATAATTGGTAAAGGGTATTTACAACATGAGGCCACTTCCCATTCAATTTCAATAACCTTCTTCAATTGCATGGCCAAGTCTCATTCCACAGGGCTACAACACCTGATCCAAACACATTTGTCCTTCCCGTAGTTTGTAGAGACCTACCGGATTATGTGACTGTGTTTTACAGCAGCAATTGCTTTCTTTTTGGTTGTAAACAATAGAATGCATAAGAGTAGTCACAAAATACTGTTTTCAACCATTCTGAGACTAATCAACTGGGTGGTTACTGCATCATTGGCCTTTCACCTTGATAGTAGCAACTAGCTATAGTGGAAATGTTATGGCTTTGCATTCCACACTTACACAGCTTGCTAATGCAGCAGCCACTTTCCAAATGGAAAATTCTGTGTTCTGAGTGAGGTTTTTCGTTTAGTTTCATATTCTCATCAGTAATAGTTAAATGGCTATAAGCAATTTTAACAGTTCACAATCAAACCATTTACGCTGAATTTAGAACACTATGAAAAGTTAGTATCTCTTATAACTTCAGACGGAGGGGCACAAGTAAAATCAGAAAATGTAATTTCTGCAAAACCATAAGTCAAATCATTCCTACAAATGTCATTCAGATGAAAAGGAAAGGATTTTCTGTTGAGTTCAAACAATGAATCTTATTTTCCCCAGTGCAAGAGTCATTTCTAATGAATGGAAGAGATATAGTTGTTCTTCTTTCAGATGAGAGGCCTACTGAGTCAATTAGTGAGACAAATTATATTTAATCACTAATTTTAGGCGTCCAATAAAAGAGAATGCATTGCTTCACCAGCCCAGAGAGATTTCGTCACTCAAGAAAGAGATTGAGCAGTTTCAGTTTTCTACAGCAGTGTGCCTCAATTTCAGCAGTAACACAAAACATCTGCCGTCTTCTAGCTTCATTCGGTAACCTGCCTCAGAGCCAAGAGTACATGCCCTTCTCCATCTACTACTTTGTTACTCACAGTGCATACATGTCTGTGACTCCCAGTCGAGCTAGATTTTCTGTGAGGGAAGATCATACAGTATGACTCTTTGATCCTTACAAACCCTGGACCAATGCTTTCAACATAGAAGGTACTTAGTAAAGGGATTTTGTCAAACAAATCAAACTTGACAAAGTGTGGTGAATCAGAGTACCTAAAAATAAATAATTCACATAAAAATAGGAAATGCTATAGCATCATTTTGTATTTATGTGGTTTTGCATGGTTTTTAAAGTACTGAACCTGGAAAGAGGAACCACAGCTACAGCCTTACAAAATAACATTCGCTATAAAAATTATTGACTTTGCAGTTCATTCTTAACTTCCCACAGATTGTTAAAGAAATAATAAAGAGGCTTTTAATAGCAGAAAAGCTCAGAAACAGAGTAAGTAACACGTTTCATTCTTTTTCCATACTCTGAAAGATCCATGTCTTAAAAAATCCATGTGGTTACTATATCACATTCTTCATATGTGATAGTCATTTTTCATGATTGAGAAATGATACTAATTTATATTATTTCTTTACTTTCTTGACACTGTTTATTTTACATTGTTTCTCTTAGGAAAAAAATCACTCTTGAGGCCCAAAAAGCATTATCCAAAGGCTACCTTAGTTCAGTGACTGCCAAGATGGGAGTCACATTTCATTAGTTGAGCAAATTTGTCCAACATCTGTTTTGGAATTTTCATTTAAGCAGCATTAAATTTCAAATTAAGTATGTATGCCATTGGCAAAGATTCTCTTGGAAATTTTATCTAGAAGGTAGTAAATATGGCTTTGTGTATTTAGAAAATATTGAGACATAAATAAAATTACTATGCACATTTTTGTGGACAAAAATTAAGCAAGAAATTCCTGAAATAATTTGAAATCTATACGTCTTCATTCATCAAGCATCAGATCAACATCTGTTACATGAACAGGGCTAACTGTATACCTGGACTACATAGACATTTTCTAAGAAGTATATAGGCATGGAGACTTTTAAAGAAATCAATTTCCAGATCTTCAGTGTCTTTATGTACCCCATCCAAAACTGTATCCGGCTGGAAATATACCTGTGATGAATGTATCACTTCACAGTTGTTCTTCTCTTACTTTCTAAAAGAAAGGGGTATCTCAAACCCACCTTGAATCTTATCAGGGTATATCAAGGTATACAAGGTATACCTCAAGGTAAACAAAACTTCAGAGCACTAAACAAAAGGACAATTCAAAATATTAAAGTCAGTGTGTGAAACTACATTTGTGAAAGACAGAAAATGAAGCCTCTGACCATCAGAAGATTTGTAGACTGACAACTCCCGAAGGTGGTCTTTGGACAAAGGTGCCACTTGGAGCTTCTTCAAAATGCAAAATCTCAGGCTCTATTGGGTGAATTTCAAGATCCCCAGGTGATTCCTATGCATATCATTAATGCTTAAGACACATTGGTTTGCAATCTTTGTTTTCAACAAGAAGGAGAACTAATTTAGCCATCAGCCTGTCATTAAAAGCTACTTTTGATGTTAGATCATTGAATGACTTTTGTCACAGAACGTGTAAGTTTTTAAATCATCAAAAATTATATCTTTTGCAACTATTTACATATATAAATAAAACTTATAATTGTCATCTTAAAAATATGAGGGGGCATTTCATTTTTCAAAATCATTTAGAAACTATATGAGCAAAAATTGTGAATACCACTACTCTGAACTAGCCTCCTCACTGCCAAAAATGGGCCACTCAAAGACAGTATTGACTGTCACTTTCAGGAGTGACATCATGGGGCTCCTGGCTGTGTCTCAGTTGGAAGAACATGCAACTCTTGATCTCGGGGTTGTGAGTCTAAGCTCCACATTGGGTGTAGAGAGTAGTGAAATGAAATGAAGTAAAATAAAATAAAATAAAATAAAATAAAATAAAATAAAATAAAATAAAATAAAATAAAATAAAATAAAATAAAATAAAATAAAATAAAATAAAATAAAACTTAAAAAAGAGTAACATCACGAGGATGGTGTTTGAGAGAGATTCTGGCAACAGAGGAAGGTGAAGAGATGTTTCATATCAACTGGTAACTAGTTAAACCAGTGATTCTCAATCCATATATATATATATATATATATATATATATATATATATCAAAAATATTTAAAGACTTTTTTAAATAAATAGGTCTGGGGTCGGAACCCCAGCATCTGGATTTCTAAATAGCTTTCAGGATCCTAATGGGCAATGGAAAGGGTCACTATTTCCTTGAATCTCTTTCTACGTTCATCCCATGTGTTAGAGAAGTGACCAGGCACAATAGGATCTTCCTTCCAGAACCTAGACTCTTTTTTCATGAAATCCTATTACAGTAGATATCTTTATCTCGATAAATTCTGCCCATCTGTCTTCCAGCTGCTATAGTAAGAGAGGGATCAAGGAATATTCCAAGAAATTATGGCTTGATTAATTAGAAGGATAGGCTTTCCTATAAAGCAGACCTCAGAGTTGTGGGGAGAATAGATATACAATTTTACAATTGTTGAGATGTTTATTGGACATGTAGGTAGAGATGTTGTGTTGCTTGTGTCAGTTAGATATATCAGTCTGGATATCAGGTATTTATAAAGATATAAATTTGAGAGACATCTGCATAAATACGGTGTTTAATTTAAGATTTGGGTGAGGTTGCCAAGGAAGTGAGTGTAGATACAGAGTAGAAAGGCTCTGAAGACCCAGATTGCTTTGGGAACGTGCTGCCAAATTAAGTAAGCCTTTGTTCTTATCTTAGGAAACTTCTGAGAAATATTTTAAACTAGTAGTCCATTGCCTTCCTTCCTCTTAAAACACATTTTCGTTGATATTTTTGAAAATTAGTTTGTCTGATTTTCCTTCTTCAGTCACTTCTTTGTTGGATCCAAATCTTTTTTTTTTTTAACTGTATTGTTGACCCACATTATGTTTGTTTCAGGTGTACAACATAGTGATTCCACAACTCTATAGGCTGTGCCCTGCTCACCACAAGTGTGGCTACCATCTGTCACCATACAGCACTGTGGCAATAGCATTGACTGTATTCTCTATACTGTGCCTTTCATCCCTGTGATTAATTCATTCCGTAACTGGAAGCCTGTACCTCCCACTCCCCTTCATCCATTTTGCCATCCCCTCACCAAATCTTGTGCTTCATTCCAAATCTTGTGCTTAAATGTTAGTGGGCTATCTCTATCTCTTTCTCTTTCAGCACACACACACACGCGCGTGTGCACACAGGCTTAGCAAGTGACTGCATAGTCTGATTCATTTTCAACAAATATTTATTGAACACTCACTATGTAACAGCAACTCTTCTAAGATCTGAAATACTGAAGTAAGCAAAACAAATAAAATTCCACTCTAAAGAATCTTATTCTAGCATAGACGAAAGCTAAGAACATCTATAGGTAAAGTATGTAATATCTTAGATAGTAATAAGACCAAATGAGATATATAAGGCCACAGATGACTGTATAAAATTTAAGGCTTATAATAGAGCAATGGATTGAAGCATAGTGTGTGTGCTATATATATATGTATGTATATATATATATATATATATGTGTATGTATATATATATACAGTGTGTGTGCTATATATATATATATATCCATATACATATTATACATATCTACCCATATCTATATCTATATCTATATCTATATCTATCTCTATGTCTATATCTATGTCTATGTCTATATCTATAGCAAAACAAGCAAACAAAAATTCCTCATGGATTAATTTCAGAGATTCTTAAAGTAATAACTTATTAGAAAAACTCATCAGCAAAAGTAAAGAATCATTTATCTTACCTTTTCTGTATGAATTGTATTTTAGGAAAACCTAATAGAAGATGAGAAAAAAATGTATTATTACTATTTATTTTTTTTTAGAGACAGTATGAGCCAGGGAGGGGCAGAAAGAGGACAGAGGATCTGAATCAGACTCTACTCTGACAGTGGTGAGCCCAATGCGGAGCTCGAACTCACAAACCGTGAGATCGTGACCTGAGCCAAAATCAGACACTCAACCAACAGAGCCATTTTTTCAGGAACCCCAGAAAAAAAAATGTGCACTCTATGGAAGAATTTTAACTTACAAATGCCAAAGGAATTAACTAATTAGAATATCATTATTTTGCAGCAAAGAAGGAAAGAATTCATGTGGGAAATTATCACAGTGCCAAAGGAATTAGTTGAAAGACTGGAAATTTTACAATGGATTGTTCAAGCTGACAACACCTGAATGAAATGATCAATTTAATATCATTATACATCTCCTGATGTCACAGAATAAGTACACAAAGTCACCGATGAAGGATTCTTGCCAAAAGAATTGAACCTGAATCCAATCAAGCCTCTAGACATAAAAAGCAATTTACAGGACACAGAGAGGTAGAGAAGCATAAAGGATACTGTAAGCATAAAGTCAGCTAAATCAATTAGGTGGATCCCTACTTGGATTCTGGGTAAATAAACCAACTGCAAAAAAAGATATTTTGGAGTTAAACTGGGAACTTTTAATATTTCCTGAGTGTTACATTATTCTAAGAAATTATTATGTTTCTTAGATGTGATAAGTTAGTACAGTTATGTTTTTTAAAGTATCCTTAACCCAATTCAGCAGTCCTTAACTCACCTTTACTATCTTGTTTCTTCCAAATTTTAACACTTTAAAATTGAGATATTTTAAAGCAAATATCAGATATCACAATGTAAACATTACAAAAGAATTCTGTGTGTAGCCATAAGAGAGAAGACTCTTTTTTTGCTGTAATTATTGAATTTTTGGATTGTTAACTAAAGAGTAGTTAAGAGTTCCTTCATTCCATTACCAGTTTATAGACAGAACTGAGTCCAGCCCCACCAGAACACAAGTTTGGGATTGGCCTGACTGGTAGCATTGAATTCAGTGTTGAAAGTAGTCTCTAAAATGGCCTTGGATAATGCCCACCTCCCAATATTTATGTTCTTGTGTGATGCCCTCCCCTTGAGTATAGACTAGATTTAATAACTCATTTTAACTTCACAGAATATGGCAGAAGTGATCAGATGTCACATCTGAGATCAGATTATCAAAGATCGTGGCTTCCATCTTGGGTGCTTAGGTTCTCTTTTATTCTGTCAGATCACTGGATTCTGGGAAAAGCCAGCTGCCGTGACATGAAGCAGCCCTATAGAGAGATCCACATGAGTGAAGTTGGAAGTAGATCTTCTGAAGTCTGCCCAAAGGCATATGAGTGAGTTTGGAAGCAGATCCTCACCCAGTTGAGCCTTCAGATGACAGCAGTGCTATCCAATGGTTTAACCTCTACATTGGATGAGATAGACTTTAGGCAAGAACCACCTAGTTATATCACTCTGGGATTCCTGAGTAGGATTCTTGCCTCTTCTAGGTTCTACGTATGATTAACCCCACCACCGTTAACATTCTCTTTTGAGAATCTATAACTCTTAGCCAGATATTTGACTCAGGTGTCACCTATATTTATCTTGCCTCATTCCTCTCCTCTACCTTTTTATTTTTATTTTATTTTCCCATCCCACCTACTTACTTTCACTCAGTACTCAGCTTTAAGATTATAAAATTAATTAAAAATTGTTAATGAAAGCTGTCTTAGCTAATAAAAAAAATGCATTCCCTTATTGCTATAATAGGGAAGAGTCTTGTCCTTATTGTGATCAAACTAAATACCTGACTTTCGAATAATAGAGGGTAAATATTTCACACCTCTGTGCTAGATCAGGCAAGGCATTGTCTTTTTAAAGATGAAAGAGGATATCACTTCCTAGGGGTATTTGTGAAAAAGAGGGAGTAAATGAACAGATTTTTGGCTGTGGGTTTTTATAGCTCCAGTCTTTAGCTAGCAAATGGGGATTACTCACTCATAAAGTTCAATTAAGATGTTTATTAGGGAGAAATGCAAAACTCTTGCTATTTGGTTGACTACTATAGAAACTAATCTACAGAATGTGTCTATTTTAAAATAATTTTTGGGGTGCCTGGGTGGCTCAGTTAGTTAAGCGTCTGACTTTGGCTCAGGTCGTGATCTCACGGTTCGTGGGTTCGAACCCGCATTGGGGTCTGTGCTGACAGCTCAGAGCCTGGAGCCTGTTTCAGATTCTGTGTCTCCCTCTCTCTCTGCCCCTCCCCCACTCACACTCTGCCTCTGTCTCAAAAATAAATAAACATTAAAAAAAAATTTTTTTTAATAATTTTCACAGTATTGGCATAGCTGTGTTGTTTTACAATTTCTTGCTGTAATTGATTTAAAATAAAACTGTATCATGATTATACAACATCAAGTTGAATGGTATATCCATCTTTAGGAAAAGCAAGACTAGACAGTCAATGCAGACAATACAGAGCCATTTGAGAGAGGGGACTGAGCCAATGCAATGTATCCATTGCATCGTCACCATCACATGGAGCTTAATCCATGGCAGGAGCTCTTCTATGCAATCTATACTCTTAACTCTTTTAATTCTCATAGAAAGCCTGTTAGATAAGAACTCCTATTAACCCCATCTTAACGTGAGGAAAACAAGATACAGAGGGACTACCTAATTTGCCCATAGCATTAGAGCTCTCAAGTGTCCAGAGTTCATGGTTTTTATTGCTGCATTATACTTTAATACTCCATTTAAAGCAATATTTGGCTTGCCTAAAATCACTATTGATAGGATCTGAACCAAGAGCAATAGACCTATCACAGAAGAAACCTTTTCATGCATAGCAATACAGAAATACACATGCACACATGTACATGCACACACACAAACATATATATTACTAATACATTCATAGCATATATGTACATATGCTAATAAGTAATATTTTGGTGTATGTTTGATTTTTAAAGATTTGTTGCCAAGAAAATAGGCACTGAGTCATAAATCTACATATAATATTATAAGTAGAGTGAGAAATGATAAACACTAACTAATGAGAGAAAGAGTTTCATATATTTTCTTAATTAGCATCTTGATTTTTAAGAATGGGCAAACTTTATTTGCTATCTAAGCAATAATTATTATCTCTAGAGTTGTTGAAGGAGGTCATTGAGAGGACATGACTGTCAGTTGACCTGCAAGCTAAACCTGGGCACTTAGGGGTTCCTTACCACTCCCCTGCAAACCCCCACACTCCCCACCCCCATGCTTGGAATGTAAACTCCACCCACCACTCTGTAGGGGAAGCTGCTTCAAGAATGCAGCCTTGAGAGAGTAGCATGTTGTTAAGACCATCTGGACTGGTCTGCACCCCATTAAGTTCTCTCTATAAACTTCTAAGATTCTGGCCAACAAATGCAGTGATCTATTCACCTCATGGCCGCCCAAAACCACCCTTGTAAGTCCTCTTGCTTACTAAAACTACCACCTACCAATCTGGAGTGCTTACTTCTTTCTTTGGTCTCGCATTGCCCTCCACGTTTGGGGGCCAGTTTCATAGGAACTCTTATAGTTGCAAACCAACATGATTATATTTGTAAATCATGTAAATATTTCTTAATGATATTAATTATTAATTTGTGTTTCCAATTCAAAGTATCATTATTACATTTTCATTTGTTTTAATGTATATTTATATTTATAATGGCTTATTCATACTTAATTGTGACTTACAGTAAAGTCTGGATTTTGTTATTAAAAGAGAAAAAAACACAAATAGCATGCCTTTTATTCTTTCTCCTCTACCACCTTCAACATTTATAAATATTAATATTATTGTTTGTTTTTATTTGAATATTTATTTACAGTGCTTAATAAAGATGATTGCAATAAATGTTAGAGAAACTAGTTTCCTGTTGTAAAGAATTCTATTACTCTCATTCTTAAGAGAGCATGAAGATAACTTATGCTGAGGGAAAAAATAATGCATTGCTTTGAGACAAGATTGTTTCTTATTTTTCTTTTATTATATAGTTCTAAAGATCATTAATAAAGAGAGTAATAGTAACATTATCATTTTGCATGCAGGAAGGCTACCATTTTTGCTAACTGATGAATGAAAAACAGAAAACATTAACAAAATGATTACCAAAGTCAAAGTGAAATTAGAGAATGAAAGTGACCCTTGAGGAGTCTTTCAATGATTTACTGAGTTAATACTAATGATCAAGGAGGGCTCTCTAGTACTGCTTATTTTTTTATTTACAAATTAAGGAGAAATCTTTTTTCACTTGGTCAAGTGTGATCCTGAAATATTTTTTTCTGAGTTAACTTAGATGATTTCTATCTTGCTTTGATGGAGGAAACCTAGTTACTTCCGATTCTGCAAACAAAGCCCTACATTACTGAGCTCCAGAGATGTAAACATAAGCAGCAAAGAGGTTCTTCCTATCATGTAAATAAATGATATTTTTAAAAATCTTAAGTGATAATTTGAGCATAATGCATATTTTACATTTGCTTATACCCAGTTTCATCTGTGAGAAACACTAGGTGAATATAAAAAATCCATTCGGCCAGGCCTGCCACTAAGGCACAAAATGACACACGCACACATCACCAACATGTCTGGCTTCCTCAGTTCATGGTGTATGTTGGGCGCCACGTCCATCCATATCTGACGTTGCCACTTTCTACCCAATTTCAGATAATCTTCCTTCCATCATTTCATGATGATTTACAACCCACTACACTTCTGATAGCCACTTTTTTATACACAAAACCTCAGGATTTTTCAAGATAAGCTGTTATATTTAATGTAGTATTTGGATATTTCTTAACAATTTGACATGGGTAAATTTGCACTACCAATTTTGTTCAGTTCCTGTTTTTTTTGGTTATCACTGATAAAGTTTTTGGGTATTGTTACCCTAACTCTATTTTTCTCATTAGCTGTGTGCTTTTTAAAAATTTTAATATTGATTTATTTTTTTTTGAGAGAGAGAGAGAGAGAGAGAGAGAGACAGAACATGAGTGGAGGAGGGGCAGAGAGAAAGGGAGACACAGAATCTGAAGCAGGCTCCAAGCTCCGAGCTGTCAGCACAGAGCCCAACACAGGGCTCAAACTCGTGAACCATGAGATCATAAGCTGAGCCGAAGTCGGACGCTTACCTGACTGAGCCAGCTCTGTGCTTTTTATTACAGAATTTTGCATAGTCTGGTGATTTTTAAAAATGCATATGTCATGTTATAGTAGAACTAACTGTATTTTGTTGGTGAAAAAATAATTAGAAACTTTTTCAAAGGCTTGTTTCTAGTAATGCCATGTGTTCAACAAAAATCAAAGTTGACTTATATTACTGAGGTAGCAAATGGTCTCACAAAACCATTATCATACTTTAGTATTCTGAAGAAACTAGTTGTTACCAAAAGAATTGACAATTTCAGCTGATTTTATAGCAAAAGGGACATCAAGAAGTTTATCTCATGCTAAAATATACTTATTTTGCTAACACTGGCACAATTTTTTTATGTCAGTTTTTGCAAAAATCTTATTTGTTTGAATTATTTGCATGACAATGGCTTTCAGTAATGTGTGATATTTGGACATGTAGAGCCATATCTATAACATGACATGACTGGATAAAGAGAGTAAAATATGAGCACGTACACTTATCTCGTATTGGGGAGCTCTGTGATCAAAGCGATACAATGTTAAGGGCATTGGATGACAAATATGAGTCCGGTAGGACCACAAAGATGAGATCAGTTAAAAGGATGGTACAGTGATACAAATGACAAAGACAGAGGCCTAAGATAAGCTGATGGCTGTGGGAATCAGAAGAGGGAGAAATGAAATATACGATGGCAGGGTAGTTGTCTCAGAACTTGAAGACTCTGATGTAGCAGGAAGGGGACAAGAGTAAAATCCAGATGCTCCCAGGTGTTTGGTTTCAAATCCAGTAGCGTGCTGCCACCTCCACATTTCAGAATAAAGAAGCAGCACATATCAGAGAGTGGAAATATATGTAGGGTTAACTCTGGACATGTTGGTTTGGGGGCTTTGATGTATCCAATTGGTGGCATCTTGTGCACAGATGAATATATATAGGTATGGAGAGCAGTAGAGATGTAGAGAAGTCTAGACTGAAGACCAATTATAGTTTGAATTTGAAGTGTTAAACTGGATGAGTTATAGATGTAGAGTGAGAGTAAAAGGTCATTGAAGATGAGGCCCTGGCATTTGAGAGTAAAGAAAAGGGACTCTGATGGAAGCTGAACAGGAACAACAAAGGGTAAATGGGAACCAAGAGGTACTTGAACATGGAGGGTGGTGACCCGCATATGGCCCACAGCATCGTTTGAATTCCATACATTTTCTTATACAGACTAAAGGAATAAATATGAAAGAATAAAGGGTCAAGAGAAAAGTATAAATGATAGAGCAAGGTCCTAGTGGAGGCACAGGAAATAAAGACTGTACACACCGAGAAATTAACTTTAAAACATGAGGGACAGACGTTCCTCTGTGAGGAAAGCCACCATCTGTGGGTCCAATGGTTGAGCCAGAAGAGCTTCGGATAAGGGAAACCACCTAAAGGTACTAATTTCTCAGTAAGGTAAAATATGCGGTTCTCTGGTAAAAGTGGCAGTGCTCAGATAGGATTCAGAACTTGGGAAGAGTGGGGAAACGCATGTAATGCCATGGAGACAGTGCCTGAGAGTGAGTTCTCAACAACAGTTTTGCTCTGGAGTTGAAGTGAGACTGGGACGAACAATTCTGACATGGTCTTGGGGACCACTTTGGCCTTCAGGTTTTTCTCCAATAAATAACAACTTGTGTATACACTTTATTTTAGAATAATCAAAATAATTTATGATAGGGATTCAGCTCCTAGAATTCAATTCACATTCAGTCAAATCTATCATTAAAGACAGGGACAACACGTATTTGTAGAATATTTGCTTTCTTCTTCCTACCCCAGACTTGTTACGTTTTGGTAATGGATTAAAGCTGTGGTTTTCTACTTTATTCATTGGGGAATTTTTGTCTTATGTCTAATCCTTTAACAGTTTGAAGGATATAACTTTGATCACGGTCCTAAGCTAAAGAGAAAGTGATGGAAAGTACTGGGGAAACCATTAAAGAGTCAGAAGACCTGGCTTGAACCCAAGATCTGCCATTTACTTATTTTTCATAATCTGCAAATAAATTACTTCATCTATATGAGTTTCAACATCTTCTAAAATATTGAGAATAGTCCTGAAGTAGTTTGTGGAATAGATTAAATATTGTGACAAATATGAAAGTTTCTGGAACCTAAATGACATTTAACAAAGGTTAATTGATAAGGTGTTTGGCAATCTCCTCCTCAATGTTTCACATGAAATTTATTTTTGTGAATCAAATCCTTTTGGAATAAAACAGTGTATAGATAAGTAAAGAAATGATTAAATACATAAATTTTATTTTATTTTTCAAATCTAATTTCATACCAATCATGTTTGACAATTCAAGTTCTTGAGTTTTTAAGTAAATATTTTAATTTTAAACCTACAGGAATAGGGGTGCCTGGGTGGCTCAGTCAGTTGAGCGTCCGACTTTGGCTCAGGTCATGATATCGTCGCTCATGGGTTCAAGCCACGAGCTTGTGCTGAGCCCGGGCTCTGTGCTGAGCAGCTCAAAGTCTGCTTCAGATCCTCTGTCTCCCTCTCTTTCTGCTCCTCCCCCATTCACACTCTGTCTCTCTCTCTCTGTCAAAAATAAACATTAGAAAAGAATTTGAACCTACAGGAATATATAGATCTGTATAACATCTTATATCTTACCCTGTTCAGAGTTGTCTGGTATACAAAACTTGATTTTACATTGTGTAACTGATGTAAAATTAGATAAAATGGGACAAAAATCTTAGGGCTAAATACAACGTTTTCAGGTGTACTGGTAAACAGTTAAAGAATTTTTTGTCTCTAACATCTATGTAACTTATTTTTGCTTTCATAAAGTATATCAAATATTATGTGGGGATTGTATGTTGGTATGAGCTCTTGAACCCACTGAGCTAATAAGACTGAAATTCCAACAAGTTAGAGACTTACTCTATTTAAATATGTCCACAAACATTTCTCTAATTTTGCCTCCTTCCCTCCAGGGGCATGGTGCTGCTTACCTTCCAATAAAAATGTATTATTTATTAAGCTACATTACAGTTTTGTGATACCAAATAAGCTAGTGAAGGAAGGAAAATAAATCTAATGCCTCATATGTGTATACACACACACACACACACACACACACACACACACACACAAATACAGTCTATGGCCTTATGTTTCTCTATGTTACCTTTCATATATATGTATATACATATATACATATATATATATATATATATAGTCACATACACACACATACATACCAACAAACAGATAAATTCATGATTTGAAATCCTCACAGCCTTTAAACCCATACTATAAGGCTTCCTCAATATGAACACTTCACTAAATGTCTAGATGGATGCTAAAAATAAATCATGTGTTCTTTAACCATGGACTATTAAATTAATAGTCCACTTTCTCATATTCTTTTCTTTTCAAAAATTTCAGAGTCTTGAAAGAGGCAGATGGAATGCCAATACAGCAAAATCTATTTTTAATGTGTAGAACAAAGCTAGAGAACATGAGTGTTGATACACCAGATTTGTCAATACAGCGAACAACTTTCTCGATATTCTCAGATATCACACCTTTTTTCCTCTTGGGAATGAAAGCATAGCAAGACTCTGTGGGGGATCACCCTGCGGACTGAGCAGGCTGTAAGAGGGGCAGTATTTTCATCCCACTCTTTGGCCCCAGTTTTCCATGCTTCCCTTTGGCCCTGCTCTGGTCCATTTTTTTACTACCCAGTTCCACAACTTTCTCAAAACTCTAATTTTCCTTCATTTCTGTTTTCCACTAAGAATGTGATTGTCAATGTTAGTCTTATTCAAAGTGTTGTTCCAATCTCTGTGATTTTATGGAATAAAAATTCATAGGGTGAGTCATAGGGAGTGTAAAAAAAGAGGGAAGTCGGAAATGTGGTAAAGTAAAAGAGAACTAAAAATGGATGAAAGATTTTAGATTTTAAGTTTCCTGAGAATTAAAAGAGATTATTTCAGAACTTCTTGCCTAATCAGTATCAAAGAAGGGCCTGTTTAGAACGTGGTATTATTTAAGCAAGCTAGGATTCATATGATATATATCATGCTCTGAATGCATATAAAGAAATTTCAAATGCCTTCCACATATTTCCTGACACCCTTAGGTGGAGCATTTCTGCATAAATATTAATAAGAACCTACTATATGACAGCACTCTTCTAATGCTGAGAATAGAGAAACAAATAAATACAAATCTGTACCTTCAAGGAACTTAAAAAACAGTTTGCTTTATGTTACAAAGAAATATTTAAAACTCCAGTATGCAAAATCCTCCATATTTTTGAACTCATTACAGAAGGATAGTCCACTGATCTTGTGGACATTTAGTAAATATCATAGACTAAAAGTCTCTCTAACAAAGCCAAAGTCAGGCTGAGGGAGGTGGAAAAGGAACATTTTCAGATCTCTGTCAGGAGAGTTTCTGAGAAAAGAAATACCAATCTGAAGAATGTCCTTGCCCAAAGAAAAGACCCACCAGGCAAAGAGTCTTTGAACCATAAGTCTGTGTGACTTTTTATTTTCCCTAGAAAATCCATCTTAATTAAGTAAGGGTCAAAAGGGTATATTCTTGTTTTTGAAATGCAAAATGGTTAATTTCTCTGCTCCATTCACTTTTCTAACTTTCTCTTGCCACACATTTACAATTAGATATAGGTAATACATTTCTTTCTCTTGGTTTCTTAGACTATAAATATATGGCCAAGGTCAAGACTGAATGTATTTATTCTATAAACATCTAATGTGCTGTGGATATTCCGTAAAATAGATTTACATGCTCCATAACTTTTGTCTCTTGTACTAATTAATAGGTTACAAAGAACAGCATCAACTCTTTACAGAATAAGTTTCTACTCAATCTATGACAAATTTAAAAATCTTTATAATTAATAGAATATAATGTATGTATGAAGTATAAAAACAAAAAGTACAGTTATGAGGTCCAGCCCACAAGAGGCAGAGGCGATTAAACTGGGCATGAATACAGGAGGTGGGGACAGTTAAGGTATGTTGAAGCAGATTAGTAAAGTCCTTTAATAAAAATGTGAATTTCACAGTAATGTATTTATCCAAAGGCAGTACTAGGCAAATATTTCTATATAACATGCTTCTATGAATCAATTTCAGTAATACACCTGAAAAGCATTATTTTTAAGTCATATGCTATATTTTAGAGTCTTTTACACTGAAGTGATTAGTAACATATAACATAAAATTAGCAATTCCATAATATAGAAAATATTTTGGTTACATATCTAGCATCTCTATCTTATTTGAACATAGAAATAACTCCTCTCTCCCAAATTAATCTGGAAAAAACAATAGTCATCGTCAAAATAGCACAGCTATATGAAGTTTGACTGGCTCTGTCTTCATCTGCTCTTTAAGTTCTGGCTTAACAAATTCTTCCCAACTGATTCTAGAAGTCCTGTGAAGGTATCTTGCTGTGAGCTACAAATCAATCATCTTGACCATTACTTGGCATCCACAATTCCTTTTACCTCTCTGATTTCTGTGGTTATGTCTTCTATTGCTCTCAGTGTGAAAAACTATAACTATGCCACAAAGCTTCTATCACTGCTTATAACTCCTGCTCACAACCCAGAGAAGCTGATGGTGGCAATGTGAAGGTGCCAATATGTGCCAAAGGTGCTCTCTCCCACTGTGGTTCGTTGCCAGCTACTCTGGTAGAAGACACCTGGCACTCTTTGTGTCCCATGAAGAAGTAGGTTTAATTGCTTTTTAGATATTTATCAAACATTGTTGCCACTTGCTTACTCTAGCATTCAAGGCTAGTCCGTGGGGACTAGACCAGAGAACAATCTAAATAAAAGATACTGCACTGTTTTCAGAACCATCCTTCTCTTCTATCATTGGCCCATTATCCTACATTATCCTCTTTCCCTTCCCACAAAGTATCTCAGACTTTCATGCAAATGGACCATGGTTGACCCACTCCAACACTCCTTCAGATCTTCCTGGGCATACCTAAATCCTAAGAGAAACATAGCTCAGGTTCAAGTGAGGAAATGTGTTACGTGATTACAGAGATTCTTACTGAATCCTTTAAAACAAATTATTATTATTAGTTTTATAAATTATTTTTATACATTTACTAAAATTAAATTTATGTGAATTTTCAGAATATGTACATTGAAAGGTATTTAATGTTTATTGTTTTAAGTTTATTTATTTTGAGAGAGACAGAGCAAGAGAGGGAGTGTGCACGAGCAGGGGTGGGGCAGAGAGAGGGAAAAAGAGAATCCCCAGCCTGATAGCGCAGAGCCCCGCACAGGGATTGAGCCCACAAACCATGAGATCCTGACCTGAGCCGAGATCAAGAGTCGGATGCTTAACCAACTGAACTACCCAGGCACCCCTAAAGTTATTTAACGTTTAAATGGAAGTAATACCCATCTGCTTGGGTGTCAAATGGGTCAATAAATGTCTAGATTCTGAAGCTGGACATATGATGGAACCGTGAGTAATTAAAGAGGTTTTTAATTCTACTGGTGCAGGTCCAGTCACATAGATTCCCCCGCCCCAGCAGAGGATGTGTCTCATGTTTAAATGGTGCTCTCACCATCAGAAAATCTGATACTAACTAATCCTTTGGAAAGAGTTGAATAAAATTATCCAACATATGAAGATTATGCTGTGTACTTTACTTAAAACAGTATTGCATAAAGCAAAATAAATTATGGGCTGGAGTTTTCCCCTGTAAAATAATGAATAATAGAAAACAGAGCCATTGACAGCAATCTGAAACTGTGGTAGCAAGAGTTTTGGAAGGATAAAACAAAGATAAAGATGTCCAGAAAGTTAAGTAAGTGTTTAAAACTCAGAATACTCTGCTGTATTACTATAACAAATGCATTGTGTTAATAATAAAACACTTCTCTAGTCAAGTACTTTGGTGGTAATTAGGACTTATTAAGAGAAAAAGTCTGCCTTTGTCTTGAACTATTTATTCCTGGGAGTAATGATCCTTTTCCTTTCCTACAATTTCTCATGTCACAGTTATCTACCTGGTCTCACTCTCCTCTCCTATCTTAGAGATATGTAATGCTTTGCAAATAATAGATTTATTGAGAATTCAGAAATTGTGAAAACTCCTGAGTTAGGATGGCAGAAGTCAGACAGTGCCTGATATGCTTCCTTAGAACTTCGCATTAAAATACCGTAAAGACGTTAAAAGATGAAGGAAGTTCAAAATACTTCTGAACATAAGAATAAGGTCTCTTCTTAGATAACATTAACTTACTTAAGATGTTTAAGCCCAACTTAAGTAATTTAAATAAAAGGGCAGAAAAAAAGCAAGCAGGCAAACAAACACTCCCCCCGCCCCCTGCAACATACACACACACACACACACACACACACCCTAAATTTGGGGCTGGGCGATACTGGGGACTGGGGGAAACACTGAGTTCTGTGAATCCAACCTCTCTTTCCAAAGTGGAGTCCAGCCCCAGCCCGGCTCCCTCCCTTTCCTAATTCTAACATACTTTATAAGCCTCAGAACTGTGTCATGTGGAAGTTCTTGACATTAATGTCATATTATTATTAACAAATATTTGGTGATTTCCTCTTAAGGATGAGCCCAGTGAATACAAAGAAAACTAAAATATAATCTCTTTATGGGGCAGCTGGGTGGCTCAGTCGGTTAAGAGTCTGACTTTGGCTAGGGTCATGATCTCCTGGCTTGTGAGTTGGAGCCCCCTGAGTCAGCCTCTGTGCTGACAGCTCCGAGCCTGGAGCCTGCTTCTGATTCTGTCTCCCTATCTCTCTGCTCCTCCCCTGTTCACATTCTGTCTCTCCCTCTCTCTCAAAAATAAATAAACATTAAAAAAAAATTTTTAAATATAATCTTGTAAAATAATTTAGACTTTTATGCTACATTCCCATTTAAGAACATACAATTTCCCTATTGCTTGTAAAAAAAAAAAACAAAAAAAAAAAAAACAAACATCAAACTCTTCTTTAGGTTTCCCACAATCATTCAATTTTCTCTCTTTACTCCTCAACATTGCCATAAAAATTTTCCAGAAATATATGATATAAAATGTAAGCACCATCCATATATCTATCAGTAACTACAAATCAATGCTTGCAGAGGGAAGCTAAATAAATTGATACGTTTTGTTCAACTAAAGATCCTTTTTGGGGGCACCTGAGTGGCTCAGTTGGTTGAATGTCCAAACCTTGATTTTGGCTCAGGTCATGACCCCAGGGTCATGGGATTGAACCCCATGTAGGGCTCCACACTAAGCATGGAGCTTGCTTAAGATTTTCTCTCTCTCTCTCTCTCTCTCCCTGCTCCTCTGCTGCTCCCCTGCTCATGTGCACTCTTTCTCTCTCTGTCTCTAAACTTAAAAAAAATATGTTTACAAAGATTCTTTTTTTTATCCTCTGTTTTAACAGTTGACAAACCCTGAGTCTAATGGAAATTTTCTTTCCCTCCATGTGCACGTGTGTGTGTGTGTGTGTGTGTGTGTACACCTACATGCATCACACATAACCAAACTTTAAACCAGTATATACTAACTGGGATGCCTTCACCACTAGCCTCTTTTGTTTTTCAGAGCTACCTGTGTGAAGAGAGAGTGGTGAGATGAATAATCAACAGCTTAATTTCAAGTGCTATGACCTTTGACAGTTACGCAAAATTCCCCTTTTTTCACAATTGCCATTTGTACCGAAATTGAGAGTCACCAAAATGGGTGCTATGATTGTATCCCTCACAAATATCAAATGTTGCCATGTTTCAAGAGATTGCCATAAGGTAATTATGAACTTTGAAATAAAGATACAAGTAAATGAAAAATTAAAAATATAACTGATCTCTGTGAGGAAAAAAAAACTAAAAGAAAAGTTCAAGAAAAAAAATATTTTTGATTCTCATCAATTGCCATTCAGAAAACATCATCTCTCCTTTAAAAGTTAAAGTTTCCTTTTCTCCTTAAAATCACTGAGCATTTTCTTTTTTCTCGCTGGAACTTTCAATTCTTGCTTACCCTGCACTTAATTTACCATTCTAGTTTTTATAAGGCTTATAAAATATAATTTTCATACTGGGATTCCAACTATACTTGTAGCTGAACTGTAAAAGCTAAGCTTTCAGGTCAGCAAATAAATCAAATTTCTGTGAAATAGAGGGCCTCTAGTCATGACTGAATCTTTGGTTTTCTCCTTGTTTTTGAAAGAGAAATAAAGAAATCTGTTTAGTTATTTTTCCTTTACAAAAAAATCCTAGGATTAGAGAAAATGAAAGGCATTTTAAAGACTGAATTAAATATTAGCAATTCATAGCTATGATCTAGCTATGGGACACACCGCAGCCATGAAAAGAAGCCCGGGCCTAGCATGCCCAGACATTAACTAAACCTTAGGAAAGCCTAAGGCATGAGATTTTAAAGAAATGTGTAAACTCTGTTATTCACTTTTATTCTCTTTTGTATAATTTCATGACCTGGGTTGATAAAGATGTTGTTTTAGATTAAAGATGATGGTGATATCATTTAGAGGGCCTGAGCAGCCACTGGGCAGTGTTCCACAGGGTTTCATGGTTTCTCTCCAGCTTTAAAGTCCAGAAACATTCTTAATATTTTCAGCCAGTAGTGATCAGTCTTTCATGAACTAGCTTTAACTATTCAGTTGCACACACACACACACACACACACACAAGAGTAGAATTAGAATTATGCATTGGAAAATCTCTTGCAGGGAGGCTGTGATATGGGAAGCCAACTTATAGAGGAGATGTTATTCTGTGAACATGGAATCAGAGGAGATGGAATTAGCAGCATGTCTCCATGGCTACTTATCCAGTTCCTTGCTTGAAGCTTTCTTTTCCACCATAGCTTTATAGATGCTGTATGGAATTGATGGTAATTAGAGAATTCATCAGCATGACCCCTGAGATAGAGCTCGATTTTGCTCTCCCTGCTTCTTACCTGGGAGACTGTTTCTTAGCCTACTGAATTTATTTCCCATCATCTATTAAGTGCTTAATAGCTTATCTCTCAGACTTTGTAAGTATATAAATAGTAACCTTATCCATCAAAATAAGGGAATTTGAGTATCTGCTATAGAAGATACACCTTTTTCTTCTCCTTGGGGGAAAACATAGCTCTCTTTTCTGTCCAACTAATTCTTCCATTTTTTGCACCATATCTTATCATGTCTGGTCTGCTCCAAAGCTACTTCCCCATCATTTACTTTTCTTTGGCTTCTTCTTTATCCTTTCTGTCTCTACTGGTTATTTTCTTGTATATAAGTTAATTTAACTCTCTTAAACTTAAAAAAAAAAAAATTCTTCCTGGGCCCTTTATTCCCCTCCAGCCAGAATCGTCTCTTTGTATCAAATCTAAAAGGAAAGTGTATGTCTCCACTCAATCACCTCATAATCAGGTTTAATTTTAACACCACTCCATGGAAACCATTCTCTCTAAGGTCACCAATGCTTTCTTAATTACAAAATCCAATGGGGATTTGTTCATTCTGTGGCTTTGTTCACTGGTGACCACTTCTTCCATTTCAAAGTCTTGGCTTCCTTTGGCTTCTCTGAAATGTACTGATTCTCCAATTAACTCAGACCACTGCTAAGGGTGTTTCCTACTTGGTTTCATTTCCTCTGCTGCTCTTTAATTGTCACTATTCCTTACAGTTTTATCTTTGTCCTTGTCTCATGTTACTCATTTTCTCTGAGCAATCTGATTTATTGCTATGATTTCTACTACCAGTCTTTCACTCGTGATCTGGCCAAACTGTTATCTCCAGCTCACCTCCTAAGCTCCAAATCTATGTATTTGGCAGCCTATTTATCATCCAACCAAGTAAGCAATTTATACTAACCATTACATGTTATATGCATGCACAGTTTCAGAGAAATGTGATGCCATTTATCCAATCACCCAAATGAAAAGACTATGTCGCTTTTGCAACTTTCCTCTCCTTTGCCTCCAGCACCCAGTTAAGCCCATACATCTCACTGATAAAGATATGGACATACCTTTCATCAGCTCCTTTCCTTTTCCTTTTTTTTCCCCCAAGTTTATTTATTTTGAGAGAGAAAGATAGCGGGAGCAGGGGAGGGACACAGAGAGAGGGAGACAGAGAATCACAAACAAATAGGCTGTTCTCAGCACAGAGCCTGCCTCAGGGCTTAAACTCACAACTGTGAGATCACAACCTGATCTGAAATCGACAGTCAATTCAACCAACTTGAGTCACCCAGGCAACCCTCATCAGCTCCTTTTTTCCACACCTGCTAATACTTCTTTAATTCAGTCTTTACCACTTCTTATCGGGACTGTTTCATCACCTTAAGTGGTATTCTGCCATACGTCCTATATGAGAAAACTATTCTACATAAGTGTTAAGGGGGGAAAAAAGTGATATGTATTAAAATGCAATTAGACAAAATCAGTAAGTGTCATCTCAACATCAAAAACCTTTCAAAGTGCCCAGAAATCTAATTTGCCCTGTTCTGATTGCTGGAGCTTTTTACTGACATCAAGGAATAGAAATTAATTCTAAATTAAACCATCCACTGCTTTTATTTAGAGTGGTTCCTGTGTACCCAACTGAGTAATAATTTAAGGTTTTTCTAGCATTGCCAGCGGTCAGTACAAAGTATTAAACAATAGCCTTTGATAGCTTTTCTGAATCTTCTTAAACTGCCATTAAAGGTTCAAAGCCTTACTTCTGTCAAACACTTTCTTTTCTTTTATGTATTGCTAAACCGTGTGTATTTTCTATTGTGTTTTCACTGTAAATTGCAAAGTTAGCAATTCATTTTCGTCATCTGACATTTTAGAGTCCATTTGTCGATAAGATCCAATTTATTATATCATGTGCTCTGCTCCAGGTCATTAGTTTGTAAAATACAGTATTTTTTCTCTGAGAAATCTTATGTTTTAAGCATGTTTATATTATATACCTTCATATCATTGATATGAAATATGTGATAAAGGCTCAGGGATAGTCAATTTCTTGGAAAATATTCTCACAAACATGAAAGGAAGAACCAGATATTTATAATCTAAGAAGTTACTCTTTTCTGAGCTTGAAGTTCTTCTAAAGGGTTGACTTCTCAAAACATTTTACAAGAGTTTGTAAAGATAAAATTGTAAAGGTAAATCTTTAACCTATCTCATCCTAGAAGCACTGTCCTTTGGGCTGATGACACCAGATTCCCAGGATTTGTCCGTAGCACAAATAAAATACTTCTCAGTCTGAGAGCAAGGAGCATGGAGGTGAGATCAACCATCCCTCTGTTGGGGGGAGGTGTTCTGCCTTTACAAGTGTTCACAAAGCCAATCTTCACATTTGTAACCATTATTTTTCAGTTGGACCCTTGCCTGTATTTGTATGTAGATTTGCTAATTTAAAGTATTTCCTAGAGCAAAAAAGTCAAGCAATCCACTAAAGGAACTGAGATTAGCAGGTTGAGTTTATTTCATTTTCTGCGCAAGAGCATTTATCATTCAACAAAAGTGCGAACAAATGAAAATGAGGTCCTATTTCTAAGAGCTCATAAACAAATATAAATTGCCAGCAAAATTGGAAAATAGCTATTATACTTTCTAAAATTGTGCATGTGTATGCCTGTATAAACACAGGCATATATAATGTACTACAATTTCTGTCTAAAAGAGAAGAATTAGTTTCTTTAAAAAAAATTTTTAATGTTTATTTATTTTTGAGAGAGAGAGAGACAGAGTGCAATTGGGGGAGGGGCAGAGAGAGAGAGGGAGACACAGAATCTGAAGCAGGCTCTGACAGATCATGACCTGAGCTAAAGTTGGATGCTCAACCAACTGAGCCACCCAGGTGCCCCTAGTATTTCATCTCTTAAACTGTAATTCTATCCATTGAAATAGGCCCTAAGGGACCTGTTCAAAGGTGACTGGAAGCAAACACATCCTGAAGCCTACCTTAGGCTTTATAGTTGATATTTTTTTTAAGTTTATTTATTTTTGGGAGAGAGAAAGAGCATGCACACACATGTGTGCACAAGTTGGGGAGGAGCAGAGAGACAGGGAGACAGAGGATACAAAGCATACTCTACAACAGCAGAGAGCCCAATGCAGGGCTCAAATTCAGGAACCACGATATCATGACCTGAGCTGAAGTCAGGCGCTTAACCGACGAAGCCACCCAGATGCCCCAGCCTTCTGGTTGATATTTGATTTGCTTGGTACTGGACCCCCAAAACTATCTATGTCTGGAAAGTCCATCAAATTATACCCAATACATAAAATAAAGCCCTAAAACTCTGGACTTAATTTTGAGTAACTTTTCGTCCTCAATAATACAGTTTTATCCTAGAATCTGTTATCTAATCTACCTGAATGTTTCTGTTGAAATCTGAAAAAATAAAAAAATAGGTATGAATCATCTGTATCCCAGTCAGAGCCATTAGTTTTCTTGTTTTCCTGGCATTAATGCCAACCTGCCAGGGCTTAGCAGCACTAAAATATCTCCTCTTTCTCAACTACACACTGATTATTAACTTGAGAAACCTAAATACATAAAACAAACCTCTTCCATGAGTACTATTTAACATTTAATCATAAAAACCTAAAAAAGTTTTTAACACTGGAAGACTCTTGTTCCAAATTTTCAAATCTAGTCATCTCCTCTCTTATTAAGCTAAAAACTTCTAGAAGCAACATTTAATTATAGAAGGAAGGGAACTTTTATTTGCTGAGTGTCTACTCTGTGCCAGGAACTTTGCACATATTGCCTCAGTTAATCCTCGTAAGAGCTGCAAAATGTAGGTATTTAAATCTGCTTGTTTAGTAATTAAAAATCCAGAGAATGAAGTCCATGTTATACAATTAAGAAGCAAGGAAGTCAAGATGCCAATCTGGGTCTGTCCTGTGCCAAAGCCTGTGTTATTCCTACTTTCCCTGGGTGAAATCTGCACAAAAGAGCTGCTGAGAAGCTTTACAGGATTATTTTTCTCAGGAGTCCGGTGACAACCATGTCTGGATTGGGTAGACCTCATTAGGATTATACGGCGGAAGTGATCTCTCTGCTGGAGAACATGGGTCTTAAATCACCTTCCTGAAGTGTGGGTGTCACACGTGGGTCAGTGCAGACTGAGTTCCGAGAATGATGGGGAAAAGGGCACTTATCTCTGGCCTTTCTATGCTTTCTGGTGAGCCCTTTCATTTCTTTCTTGTCCTCATCTTTTTCTTGTCCTCCACAGCAGCTACTACAAATGTCCAAGACTCTAATCTTTTCTCTTCTACTTCAAATAGAAAATAATAGACAGAAACTCCCACTGACTTCTTCTAATCCTCCAACCTCATTCATACAGACCTGTCATTCCCTCTTTTCTCCTATTACAATGTAAATGTTGCCCACCTTGCTTCTACAGCTTTATTGCCCAACTCCTCCTGCCTTCTTGAGACACTCTCTATGATTAACTCGCTTTGTAGCCTATGTTCTGGGTCAACATCCCCCACACAGCATTTATACATTTGGTTTTCTTTTAATAAAACAAATAACCAAAGGGGTGTCTGGGTGATTTAGTTAGTTAAGCATTTGACTCTTGGTTTCAGCTCAGGCCATCATCTCACAGTTCCGTGAGTCGGAGCCCTGCATTTGGCACCTCACTGATGGTGTGAAACCTGCTTGGGATTCTCTCTTTCTTTCTCTGCCTCCCATTCTCTCTCTTTTTCTCAAAATAAAAAAATACAACTTAAAAAAGTATAAATTAACCAAAGCCACATCTCCCTCTAGCTACTGTCCTGATTTTCTCCTCTTTTTTATAATCAGACTTTATGAAAGTATCATCTACACTCTCTTTCTCTACTTGTTTCTTCCAGTTGAGTCTTTAAGCTCTTGAAATCGATTTCTAGCCACACTGTTTTACTGAAACTGTTCTGTTCAGGTCACTGACAAGCTCATCATTGTTAAATTCAAACAGTGTGTCTCCATCAGCCAATACCTTCCATAAGCTCAGCTGCTGTTGACCTCTTCCTCCCCCTGACACATGCTCTTGCCTTGGCTTCTATGTCACTACACACTCTGTGTCACCTTCTCAGCTCTCTGGTGGTTCCTCCTCCTTTGCATTTATATTATGACCTTCCTCTACCTCCATATAGCTACAAGGCACTGGGAGAGATAGATATAGAAAGTGGAAATTTATATAATACTTGTATTTGGCATTAGATCTATGGGATCACACACACACACACACACACACACACACACACACACACAACATGAAATTGAGTACTTTCATGAATAAATTTTCCTTGGCAAGAGGGGCTGGTATAGCAGGAATAGAACTACAATCTTTGTTAGAAAAGAGAATAGTTCATAGCTTGGCTACTGCACAGGTAAGAACATTTTAGCTATAAGAAAAAATAAAATCAAACTCCTGCCCTGGGGCTCCGATCTCATAGGAGCCATACTGGGAATAGCATGGCTCTCTCTACAGGTCACTCTTCCTCCAAAATGCATAGACTTTTGCTTTCATCTGCATTACCTCAGTGGCCCCCAAACCCACATTCCTATTTTATTGGTTCTGTACCTATTTGATAGCCCTAAGGGAACATCCCTGGGCTAAGTCATTTCATAATATGCCAATTATTTTTTTATTATTGCTTTGGTTACAAAATTGCATGGGTTTTGGGAAGTCTTTCCCCAAGGCCTATTTTCCCATAAGCTCTACTATTTTTGGTGTATGACTTTTCAGAACACAAAGATTTTCATGAATGCACCCTTACTGACATTTCAACTATGTCTTTATAAATTTAACACAAATTAAACATAGAGTATCCCATACCTTATTATTAAGAATACGCTTTGATTCTATGTATGTGTTTATTAAAAATTTAGAAAGTGTCTTACTTTGTTTTCTCAATACCCAGTTTCTTCAAACAAGGTCAAGCCCATATTCTTTATTACCTGTCTGCCAGGCCTGAAGCATAAACAGAAAGCTATTTTTTAGTTATATGAGTTATATGGTGAGAGTCTGATAAATCTTTCTTCCCATATTCAAAGATTACAAAAATAGACGAGTGAATTTGAATCAAGAATGCAGAAAAGAAGTCATTGTTGGCTGAATTCCAAGCCAAAGAAGCTTCACTCTCATTTTTTTTTAAGTGATGGAACTAAAGGGAGAAAACAGAAGGTTCAATGAAAATGCAAACTTAATTTTAGCCACACTTTGGTAACATAATTCCTCTTAACATAAAATGAGCACTCAGGTTTAACCTGTTGGTGTCCAACCATCAAGCACTGTTGCTGCTCATTTCTTTAAAGGAGTCCTTCCCATTATCACCTGCCAGAGTTCATAACCTCCTTTCCTTCTTCTCAACTCTCCTTACCTAATATCATGTCTCCAGGTTTAGTTGGTCTTATAAATTCTATTTAGACTCCAGACATTATTAATCCAGATGCATTCACTGACTTCGAGAACTTTGTCTAATAAAATGTTGCCAGCCGATGAAAGGAAACCACTCTACTGAGGGTTTTTTTTTTCTCAATTTTTCATGTACCACAACTCATGAGAAAGAGAAGATCTCCGTTCCTTTCTTCCTCCCCGATGCATCATACCAAATTCTCAAAAGAGAGAGTAAATGGGATTTTTTTCATACCAAATATTATGTAAAGAAGTTAATCACATTATTTTGAAGAAAGAATACACCTTGTCTGCATGAGAAGATTGCAGACCAAGAACGAGCTACAGAGGATAAACTTTAGTAGTGGCTGAAACAGGAAAAACGATGACACTTGCCAGGAAACAGGGAGGTAAAATGGTACAATTTGCACGTCATGGACACATGTGATTACATGAAGGCCAAGCAAGTTAAATACTTAGGTGGTTTTAACGAGGTATGTTTCATTACAGAATTCTACTGATTCTTATAAAATTCTATGCCTGTGTTGATGGGATCAGAATATTTATAATATAAACGTTTAAAAAGAAGTAAAAAGAGTATCTTAAGGTTAGTGTGTTTTTAAACTACTTTTCCTTTCTTCATAAATAAGTTTAGCATATCCTTATGTATGGCCAAAATAATAGTACTCACATTTTCTTAATTAAAGCTTGGGATGCATTGTCACAACTTCCAGAAACAAACAAATGAAAGAAGAAAGAAAGAAAGAAAGAAAGAAAGAAAGAAAGAAAGAAAGAAAGAAAGAAAGAATAAAGTGGAGTGTATGCATGCATGAGAGCAAAAGGGCAGAACACTGAAAACAAGTACTGATCCAGATAATCCCCCCTATATGTTTCACTTTCCAGAATTCTAACAGGAGCCCAAAGTTTCATCGATGCAATCAAAGTTGTAAACAAACAGGAATTGAATTAAATGAGTTTTATTTTTCACACACTGCTGCCACAAACTTCAGTTCCCGTGACCCATTGTAATGCTTTATTTTATGGGGTTATTTAGTTTTATGCCTTTCATCCTTGACTTCTTTAAAGAATTTAAATAATCTTATTAATGTTTTAACACATATTAATACAAAATTAGCATTTATGCCCTGTGAGTGCTTTATAATATAAATTATTCTGAATTTTGTCAACTGTAGGTCTTTAGCCATGTTACTTCATTGGGCAGTAAGTGTCCTATCATTATGAGGTTATACAGACCTTAAGAAGGAGAGAGACAAAGACCAAAGACTTCCAGCAAGATGGAGTACCAGCCGGCATGGATAGCCTCTGCTAATTTCCAATGAACATGCATGGGCTTGCTTCGTTGATGTGTTTTCTGCTACCCTCAAATGTGCAAAATGAAAATGAACATCAGTTATTCCAAAGCTATTTGGAAAGCTATTCCAGCCACATCTCAGCAACCCATTCCCAGTCAACCTGAGCCCTGTGGTCAGTCCTAAAAAGTGATCAGCCAGAGGTGCTGATAAAGTGCATCTGTCTTCCGGCATAGTGTAACAAAGGCCCGAAGACTGTAAGACTTTTCTCTCAGAGAATAAAAAGCACACACTACTGCAAATTACTTCTGCGATTCACCACTGGAAGAATTCAGTTATCTGACAGTAATTTGTAAGGAATTGTTCCCAGACCTGATATATGGCCTTTCTTTAAGCTAAACTAAAATCCATGACAATTTTCTTTAAAATGCTAAGCTTTCCTCAATATATAAATGCTAAAATTACGGTGTATATTTTTGGAAGAGTGTAGCTATGATGCCAGGAGGGATGTGAGATTATGTGTGCAAAAGAACGATTGGAAAGATAATAAAACACCTTCAATTCTCTGAGCAACGACACTAAGTGGGCTTTTTGAAAATCTTTATTGCTTTTAATATCTCTATTTGCATGCATACTTCAGCTAATATGGGCCCACTATTGCAATCTCATCACTAGATCACTAGTTTGGTGGGAAATTTCATTTGCCCAACTTTCACTGAAAGCCACTTCTCAAGCAAAGATGGCTTCCAGCATAGATGTCTGCCTGAGGGACAATGATGCCTTTTCATAATATCTTGGTCTTTCCCGAAATAAAAATAGCTAGGTATGATTTCCTCTTAGTATGTAAAGTCCCTAATTTATATATGTGGGAAATAGTTTAAAAGACATTTGGATATTCACAGCTCTACTAGAATCACCAAATTATATTTGGGAGAATTGCCATAGAAATATTTTAAAAAAATAAGTTTATTTCCAGAACAAGACCACTGAGTCCACATTAACATAACTATTTAGTATCAAAATAAAATCTTGGAAACTTTTTTTTTTAAAAAATCAAACTGAGTGGTGCCTTGGTGGCTCAGTCGGTTAAGCATCCAACATCGGCTCAGGTAATGATTTCACATTTTGTGAGTTCAAGCCCCACGTCGGGCTCTATGCTGACAGCTCAGAGCCTAGAGCCTGCTTCAGATTCTGTGTCTCCCTCTCTCTCTGCCCATACCCCCACTTGTTTTCTGTCTCTCATTCTCTCTCTCTCTTAAAAATATACATACATACATACATACACACCTAATAAAAACTAAACTGCGCAAAAATTCTACCAAATCTTGATTTTCTCACTAAGCCAATATATTAGTTTTTCTTCCTGTCGTATAAACCTTGTCTTGACATTTTCCAAATCCCCAGCTTAAATTAATAGCACATACAGTTTTTATAAAACCCTAAAAGATTATAGCCAAACTGTCTGTATTTCTTATGCTTCCCCCCGCCCCCCGCCCCGCCTACATTGCTCTGATCATTAGAGAAGAATGGATTCCCAGTTTATTGGATACTAAGTGCTGCTCTGCACAGATTCTTCAGAAATTCTAAAGTGCTTTACGATGTGCTGTTATCTAGAAACTCACTACCCAAAATTTCAAACATCCAAAGTGAAATCATGACCCCAAAGAACAATTAAATGTCTCTCAAAGAGACATAACAACCGCAACTGGAAACATAGTTATGAGAACTAGTTACTTAGTTCTTATCCCAGTTTCTTCATGTGTAAAATGTGAATACTACCTAATAGTACTTACTTCACAGCATATTGTGGAGATGAAAATGAATTAATGCATGGAAAGTACTTAGATCACTGTTTGTCACATGCCAAGAGTTTTATTAGTGTGCGTGATAACAACAGTGAAATGAGGATTAACAGACAAGAAACCTGACTTTAGGGAGATATGAGGTTGGCTCAGGATGAAGTCATACAGCT
This sequence comes from Panthera tigris, assembly GCF_018350195.1. Classification (NCBI taxonomy): domain Eukaryota; kingdom Metazoa; phylum Chordata; class Mammalia; order Carnivora; family Felidae; genus Panthera; species Panthera tigris. The sequence continues at coordinate 99,093,666 of NC_056663.1, forward strand.
GAGCTATGAGTCAAACCTCCCACTTCCTCACTTTACGTTCCATGTTCTTTCACTGGTGCCTCACTGAGAATCTCCAAGAAGGCAAGGGATGATGAGTGAGGAGCTATTTGACATAACAGTCATACATTGTACTCAGTAACAGAGCAGGTCAGAGGCATTTAGATGATAAAGTGAAAATTTAATTTGACCACTTTGATTACCTGGTCACTTTTAATATGCTGTATTGTGTATTCAGTTGCAGAAGACATTAAAGTATAAGTTCTGCAGTGAGGCTACCAGAAGCAGACAAGTCAGGGTCATCTGGGTGGCTCAGTCGGTTAAGTGTCCGACTTCAGTTCAGGTCATGATTTCACAGTTCATGAGTTTGAGCCCCGCGTCAGGCTCTGTGTTGAGGGCTTGGAGCCTGGAGCCTGCTTCAGATTCTGTTTCCTTTAATGTTTGAAATAAACATTATTTAAAAAAAAAAAAAAAGACAAGTCAAGTAGAGAGTTACAGATAATAACAAAATATGAGGCAAAGAATGGTAAGATAAAAAAATAATAATAATAAGGATACTCTAGAGCCACCTAATAGTGGGGGAAAGCATGCATTAAATCTCTGAATAGCCCACCAGTTTGGGACAACACCGCCCTCCCTCCATTCTCTTCTAGATGCAGCATCTATAGCTCAATAATGATGACTCACAGTCATTAGGGAACAAATGAAGTACATTTAGTATATTCTGCAGAAGAAAGCCAGGACATTGTTATGCTTTTCAAATATTCCTCAGTGCTCATACACTACTTTTATTATCAACCAAGAAAACAAAAAAACACACAAATAAAAGGGAAGTTTCTAAGCCTCTATCTGGTATTTTTCTGTTTTGCTTTGTTTTTGTCAACCTCTCTGCTTTGATCTAACTCTATATAATTGAATCTATGGATGTCACTCTCAGTCTCAATGCCTCACCATTTTCAGAGTCAATATTTATCAAGATAGAGTAAAGATATCAATAATCCATGTCCCTCCTCACCATCTATCTCATGGGGCTTAAAATATTAACCTCTTTTCATAGGTCAAGTGGACTTATCCCAGTTCTGCCATTTGCTAGTCTAATACTCAGCAAAGGCACTAGAGTAGCACTTCCCAATAGAATTCTCTTAACTGATGAAAATGTTCCCTTGAGGTCTACAGTATTATAATCAGTAGCCACAAGTGCCAGTGAGCACTTAAAATGTGTCTAATGAAACTGAGGAACAGAATTTTTAACTGTATTTCATTTTAATTAATGTAATTTTAAATAGCCACATACAGCTAGCAGTTGTAATATTAAATAGTGCAGCATAGAGGCTTCCTGATCCTAGTGGCTATTCCCCAAAATAACTACCTGCCCAACTGCATTGGCTACAAATGTACTTTCTGTCCCTGTGTGTCACCTATCCAATAGAAAGCTCAAATCCACTATCCCTGAATGGCAATTAAGATGGACCAGATTTTCAGTTAATATATTGATGGTCATGTTACTGGAAAACACTTGAATACACACAAAAAATCTTAGCAAAATATAATGTGTTTTTGAAATACTTTATTAGCCAAATTTTAGAGCAAAAAAGAAAGAAGAAAAACAACTCTTTCTGGGTACCCTTAAAACTCAACAGTAAGAGGGGCACCTGGGTGGCTGTCAGACATCCGACTTTGGCTCAGGTCATGATCTTGCGGTCAGTGAGCTGGAGACCCACATCAGGCTCTGTACTGACAGCTCGGAGCCTGGAGCCTGCTTCAGATTCTGTGTCTCCCTCTCTATCTGCCCCTCCCCTGCTCTCTCTGTCTCTCTCTGTCTCTCTCTCTATCTCTCCCTCTTTCTCAAAAATAAATAAAACATTTTTAAAAAGTCAACCATAAGAAAACATGATTAAAAATGAACTAAAGACCTTAATAAACAACTTGGATATACAGGTGGCAAATAGCCCATGAAAAGATGCTCCACAGTATATGTCATCAGGGAAATTCAAATTAAAAGAACAACGAGATACCATCATATACCTACTGAAATGGCCAAGATCTGTAACACCAACAACACCAAAAGTTGTTGAGGATGTAAAGCAACAAAAACTCTCATTCGTTGCCATTCGGCATACAAAGTAGTACAGCCACTTTGGAATACAATTTGGAGGCTTCTTACAAATCGAAACTTATTTTTACCATATGGTCCAGCAATTGTGCTCTTGGTATTTACCCAGAGTTGAATATTTATGTCCACACAAAAAGCTGCACACAGATGATTATAGTAGCTTTATCTATAATTGCCAACACCTGGAAGCAACCAAGATGTCCTTCAGTGGGTGAGTAGATAAACTATGGTACATCCAGACAGTGGAATATCATTCAGTGCTAAAAAGAAATGAGCTACAAGCCATGAAAAGGCAGGGAGGTAACTTAAGTGCATCTTACTAGGTGAAAGAAGCCAATCTGAAAAGATTACATATTGTGTAATTCAAAATACTGTATAAGATATTGTGGAACAGATAAAATTATGGAGACATTATAAAGATCAGTGGTTGTCAGGAAGTAGAGCCAAAGAAGACTGAATAGGTGGACACAGAGAATGCTTAGGGCAGTGAATATAGTCTGTATGATACCATAATGATGGATACGTGTCATTATACACTTGTCTAAACCCATAAAATGTACAACATCAAGAGAGAAGGATAATATAAACTGTGGACTTTGAGTGATTATGATCAGTCAATGTAAGTATATCAGTCATAACAAATGTACCACTCTGATGGAGAATGTTGATAATGTATGTGTGGAATCAGGGAGTATATGGAAAATTTCTGTACCTTCCTTTTAATTTTGCTGTGAACTAAAATTGTTCAAAAAAAAAAAAAATCCTGGTGCCTGGCTGGCTCAGTCAGTAGAGAATGAAGCTCTCGATCTCTGGGTCATGAGCTCAAGCCCCTCGCTGGGCATACTGTCTAGACAGGTGATAGATATAGATAGATAGATAGATAGATAGATAGATAGATAAATGATAGATGATAGATAGATACATAGATAGATAAAACTAGTCATACTTAAAAAAATAAATAAAAACTGATGATATTGAAATTATCAAATACAGAATAAAAAATAAACATATTTAAGATATTCAGAGAAATAAGAGTATTACTATGAAGAAAAAAGAAACAAGACTAAGAAATGATACAAAATGATCTGACTTGAAAAAACAAATCTATGTTTCTGGCTTGCCTTGAGAATAAAAAATAACTAAATCTGAAAACACTGAAACCAGCACACACATCGCAACATAGGCTGTAACAAGGGATAAGCTGTGCCCTGTAGACACAGCTTCGGTTTAGGCTCTTCTGCTGATGCCCAAGACATGCATATGCGTGTATGCTCTGAACACAACAATGATGTTATAAACAGAGAAATCAGTACGGGGGAACTGACATGGAGCAGTCTATGTGGCTATCTATGGAGCACAATATTAATCCTTTACAAATCCTATATTTAAGAATAGGAAACGGCTGACATGAGCAGTAGAGGTAAATCAGAGTAAAAAAAATTTCAAAGGAGCTATAGAAAATGGTGCCAGGAACTGAAGAGAGACAGAAGTCTTTAAACTGAAAAGTTCCACAAAATGCTGAGCAAGATAAATTTTAAACACAAGCACATCATTATCCAAAACACATCATTATGAAATTTCAGAACACAAGAATAAGAAGATCCTAAAAGCTTATCAGCAATGAAAAAAAATCTTCCCAATAAAAGATGAAATGAAAATAACACATATCAAATTTACCAGCAAAAAAGAATGCTAAAATGTAGCTGAGTAAGGATTTAAAGTCCTGAGGAAAAATCACTTACAACTTAAATTTCCAGACCTCCCTTGCCTCTGATAGTCTTATTCTGCAAACAACAGAAGGAGTGAGTCGGAATATGCAAGTCAGACCATGTCATTTTCTGTTTAAAATCCTCCACTGGCTTCCCAGATCACACAGAATAAAAGCCCAACTTTCCCACAGCACAGAGATCCCTTCACAATCTGGCCCTTGGCTACTTTTCTATAAGACTGCTAAGACCACTTTCCTTCTCTAGCCACACTGGCCCTCTCACTGCTCCTTATTCAAGCCCAGCATGCTCCTGATTCAGGGTCATAGCACTTAGAGTTAACTTCTGCCCTAGAACTCTTCTTCCAAATATCCAAATAAACAGCTTTCTTATGTGCTTGTGTGTGTGTGCTCAACTGTTTCCATCTTAGCGTGTCTTACCTAACTGCACTATGAAAGAATCAGGCTTTTGTCTCCTTCAATCCCAAGTACCATATTTAATTCTTCTTCATCACACTTCTTACCACCTTATATATTACACATTTGTTTTCTCTCTTTCTCTTTCATATCACTATAATATAAAATCACATCAGCAAGAAATTTACAATTTTGATCACTGCTGTATCACCAGCATCTAAATAATATCTGCTATGCTACATGCTTTGTATTCAATAGATCAATATCTGATGAATAATGAATAGGAGCTCTGTTTTATGTCTCCTCACCCTGCAATCTAGAATTTGGAGTCCCCATCTATCCCCGCACAGCAGGGAAAAAGAATATAGCATATTGTCCACTGGCTTTTGGGATCTTCCACTCATATATCATCGCCCAAAGCAAGTCATGTGACCTTATACAATTTCAAGTTATTGCAATTCTACCATATAACCAGCAAAAGAACTGAAATATAAAGAATGACTCTAATTTCTTCAATACAGGACTAAAAAACAATAGTTGAAAGCAAAATAGAAGACAGTGGCTTCTAAGAAGAATGACTGCAAAAAGGGCATAATATATTTCAAGAAATAAATAAAATGAGTAAGAACCTGGATCATATTAGGGATATAATGGAAAAAACATATGTCTTTTATCCCTGTAAGAAAAAACAAAGGCAACAGAAACTCTAGGGAAAAGTTAAGAAATTAAACAAAAAATCCGTAGTCAAATATGGATCAAATTAAATATGATTTTGAATAATTGGTGGATCATAATGAAAAATATTGCATTTAAACATAATGATAGAAATAGTGTCCCTTGAGTAATACCAAAAATGACAGGATAACACCTAAGAAAGAAATATAATCACAGCCCACAATTTACTATATATACAGTAAACCAAATTTACATGGGCACAATATGTAAAAAAAAAGGTTTTAAAAAATAAATAGCTTACGGTTCTCAATTTTTAAAGTGATTCTAGAGATAAAGCACATAAGATTAGGCTTACATTATAGAACTGAATAAAAATGCTATCAACCCAGCAGTATAAAATTCAATATAACTTGGATGTAAGATGAAAAAAAGAAGGTAGGGAGAAAGAAATGCCAGAAAAAGATAAAAGTGCCAAGATCCATAATGTATAAATTAAACATCAATAACCCTTTCTGATGGAACAGGAAATAAATTGTTCAGTAATTATTTAAGTTTAGAAAAGTAACAATTGAAAAACTATAATAGTGAAATAACTATGAAATGGGAAATGTGTTAGGGAAGACTAAAAGGGGATAAGTAAACTAAATACACATTAATTATGAAAGAGAAAAGCAATGAATATTTCTGAATTTCATAAAAACCCTGTAGTAAAAATGCATTTGAAAGATACGGAGTTAACTTATGAGAAAATGAAATACTGATATGTTTGAAAACAGTTGCCCCCTAAGGAGAAGAACAGAAGTGAGACTAACTTGGGGAAGACAATTCTTGATTTCATTATAAGTCCTTCTGTAATATGTAATTGAAAAGATGCTTCTATTTTTTCCATAAGAAAAAACTTCTTGAAAAACATAAAATGCATACATTGAGTGTACAGCCCTTTCACTCTTCTTCTCAAAGACTACATCACATAGAGGAAGAGGAAGTGGATTAGCCAGTTAGCCTAATGAGCCACAAGTCAGTAATTTCAAAGGATGACAACCAAAATTCTAAGTGCGGGGAGTAGGTGGGATGGTGTGTTGCCTGGGATGGACACCTAAGAAGTATAGTGAGGAAGGAGGAGATTAGTAGACCCAACCTATAATTTTGTGTTGGGAAATCTTTAGTGAGATCGGTCAGGAGTTTTAAAAAGGCCGTTTGTGGGAGATATAGACTTACCATTTAAGCTATACCAAGCAATGGAGTTCATATTTAGAGCAATGAATCCAGAAAAGCTGAATGACTGGTTTTTTTTTCCCAGCATTGTTAACATACAGTGTTGTATTAGTTTCACGTGTACAATATAGTGATTCAACAACTCTATACATTACTCAGTATTCATTGTGATAAGTTTTGATCAGGGTGTGATCTGTTCTATCATTCTACCAATCTTTTAGATTTGATTAATGCAATGAATTAGGAATGAGAACAGCAGATAAAGGTGACATTTTAGACAAAAAGACAACTCTAAAAAGATATTTTAAAAAAGAAGAAACCTGTAAAATACAATTCGCTGGCTCTATCTGGCATCTTTAGAGCAAGCCAATTCTCACTTTTAGTAACAATGCAATTCTCTCATCCTTACCATCGCCCTTAGTTGGGCCTGATACCTTGTAAAAAGTATTCTCAAATAACGGAGCACAGTCGTTAATTGCATAATATGGCAATATTAAACAGTGCAATAACAAATTCTGTGATTATAAGCAGCTATGTATGCTCAAAAATTAACAAATAATCATGACAAATCGCTTAGCTTAATACTGCCATTTGAATAGAAACAGTCTCAGATCTTGAAAAGATTTATCAAATAAAACATTACATAAAATTACGGTTGCTATAGAAATTATGATATATTCTTAAAGTGATTGTCTCAGCCATCACCATCCATGTGTAATTCACCATGATTGAGGGGAATTATCTGATTTTTAAATAATGGCAATGGCATATGGGAAGTAGTATTTATATGAGTTTGAGAATTCTTCTCTGGAGGTCTTTCAAGTTAGAGTATATGACTTAGAAATCTGTTTCCTCTAGATGGTGTTCTCTCCTGAAGATGAAACTTAGAATAATCTCTTCTTCGTGTTCTTATAATTCTGCATCCTACTTACAGCTAAGAGCTCCAGCACACATATAGAGCCCTAGCAATCTTTCACTGGTAAGGGCTTCTCCAGAGAGCAGTAGTCTCCACCAGCAACTGGCTGCTCAAGGAAGCCTCTGGTGTGTAATAAGAGGTGGTACAACACCTCGTATTAATACCGTATTCCCTTTTCAAGCCGCATTTTCTCTTGGGAATGCCATTTTATTCAGCAGAGTTAATTGAATGCCTCATCTCCTTGCGATGTAATAAGCACATGGGAGAGAGCAATAAAGAAAATTGTGTCCTCATCCTTATGGAGATTATAAGAGGGATCCACACAGGATACATGCCATATGATTTAGCCCAATGCCTTAAGAGGATGCCATATTTTGAGGTCTCACATAAAACAATGTCAAAACAATATTTGAGTAGGAATAGAACTTCCAACATTTGAATTAGGACGCTTATAAAAATGTTAAATTGTTTTTTGTCCCTTTGGGTCTGCTGCCTCCACACAAGCACTTCCCAAACTAAACTATTCATTAAAATCATCTGTGGAGCATTTTAAGTTTAAGGATTCCCATGTCTCACCTCCATAGTTTTTT